>NW_006239334.1:174351-343372 GCF_000226075.1 Solanum tuberosum | reverse complement strand
CCAAAACGGAACAAAAAGGGCTGAAAAGAACAAGAAATGAAAGTCTGTGGATCACCGAGTCCAACTTGGCGAGTTGCCGAATTGACATGCATTGCCCTTTGTTCCAGTACGCGAAGCCTTGAAGGAAGTGGATCAAAAGGCGAGAAAAGGAGTAGTCGGCGATTCGCCGATTAATTTCGGAAGCAGTACTGTACCGCCCAATGATCCAGAATATGAGGATGCTGAACGCGATGAGCTGATTAAAGGGCGGATCGCCAAATTCATCGGCGATGTCGACTAATGTCACCGAACGATCCACCGCAACACAATTTCTGAAAACTATAAATACTAGTTAGAGTTGTAGTTTTAGTGTGGAACATTTTAGAGTAAAAATTATTATTTGTCTATAGTGTTTTTTTTCTGTATTTTTCTCTCAAGTTTGGAGAGGGTTTTGTGGAGACTTGAAGAAAGGAGTTCATCTTCCCCAAGTTGGAAGTGGGTCTTGTTTATTCTTCTTCCGTAGCTTAATTCAAGGTTTAATTTCTTATACCGAGTTGA
Source organism: Solanum tuberosum (assembly GCF_000226075.1). Taxonomy (NCBI): domain Eukaryota; kingdom Viridiplantae; phylum Streptophyta; class Magnoliopsida; order Solanales; family Solanaceae; genus Solanum; species Solanum tuberosum. The sequence continues at coordinate 342,835 of NW_006239334.1, read as the reverse complement.
CTTCTTTATCATGTTAGGTATAATTTCTTATTTCTTGATGTTTGGCTAAAAACCCCCATTCATGGGGTGTGATTTAGCAAACATGCGTTAAAATTCTTGTTGGGTCTTGCTTGCTGATAGGTTAGATGTATGTTAATGACAATTTCACCTAGTGGTTGTGGTTTAATCTAAAAGGTTTGTAGTTGCAAATACAAAGCCACCCATGTGTTTTCGGCTTGCCCGAGAAGAAGGTCGCGAAACCAAAACCACTAGACTAATGGCCTAAGGAGTGGGTCCATATGAGGTTCAGCCCGAGAGGGTGAGCCCTAGACCCATATCCTAACACTCAGCTCGAGAGAGTGAGTGCGGTAAGGCGTAGGCTGGTCTTCATGCGGCGAATGGGTGTCCGAGAGGAACACATTTGAAACGGGGTAAGTTGCCCGAGAGGGAACTTATTTCCATTTAAAGCTTAGCCTAGTCACTATTGTCTAGAAAATTTTCTATTGAAAGAATGTATCCAACAATTTATCTCAACTTGTATTGCGGTCACATCCCAAGAACCTTTCCCCATACTTGATTTTCTTGTTTATTTTGTTGTTTTATCACTTGTTACAAAACCCCCATTTGATATTTGACACTTTCGTGTCACCCCCTTTAATTTACTATGTTTTTGTTCGTTAATATCTTTAGCTACGACTAGTTAGAATGTAAATTCTATTTTTCTATCAATTATCAAAACCGCTCCCTTGGAATATGACCCCAACCCTTGGTTGGGTTACTATATTATCGATGATCGTAGACACTCATATCGTAGGATAGGGTCGTTGGTCATGATAAGCATCATCCGCTCCTATTGACCTCTCTTCCTTCCATTGCTTATACCATACTTGAGCCACACTTTTCAATTGGTAAGCGGCTAACTCCGCTTTCTCTACCGAATTGACCTCCATGATATCAAGTATTTTGTAAACCTCACCCACAAATTCTTGAGGATCCTCTTCCACTTTGGAGCCATAAAACTCGAGAGGGTTCATTCTAGAAAAATCCCTCACTCTAGAACCCTCAAAATTCATATAAGGGTTCACGGGAGCTACCACCGCCCTATTGGCTTGGGCCCTTATGGCTTGGGCTTGAGTTGTCATGGCTTGATTTTAAGCCGTCATGGCTTGGGTCAACATTAGGATAGTAGACCTAAACTCCTCATGAGTCACATTCTTAACCATGTGCTCAACCGAAGCTTGATTATCTTGAGGATGAGCTCCTTCATTAACAATGTAACCCTCCATTCTTCTTTGCGGTAGCCCTTTGTGTATTCATATTTTAAAGACACGAGAGAAGGGTTAGGAGAGGGACTTTATAGAGTTAATCTCTTAGGCACGACTTAAGAGTAATGAAAGAATTATAGTTTCCTAAACATTTTATAGCCTCTCTTTCATAAATATGGCGTGCTTGACACTCATGAACAAGACTCTACTAGACGTGGCTTATGAGAGATCATCCTAGAATCATTCTAATACTTGTGCTCTAATTAGCAAGTTTGTCACGACCCAGGGATACTCCCTAGATGTAATAAGGCGTACTCAACCCCGAAAGGGTCTCATACAAGACCCTTAGCATATCATAACATATGATAAAAGAAATGATGCGGAAATTTTAAAACCTTATCCATACAATCAAAGTCTTTTATAAAAGCAAGCGGAAGTCTAGACATGTCTCATTATAGCCGTCTATTACAATACTTGAATCAAAGTAGGGTCACATCTCTTTCAACATAATCCGAAAATGGAATTACTAAAATGAAATTAAATGACACGTACGTCTTGGAATCATGAGGACTTACCACAAGCTAGGAGAATAGTCGAATCCAAGCTTGAACCAAGTGAAGATCACCTCAAAGTCCGGAACCTACACTTGTGGAAAATGTAGGAAAATATGGGTTAGTAAAAAAATGAACTAAGTATGATAGCCATGCATAAAATCATGAAAACATGCTAAAAATGACATTTTAGTTGAAAAGCACGCACTTTACCAAGTTTAAAAATCATCATGAACTTTAGTGTAAAAGCATAAGTCATAAGCATATTAAACATATAGATTATCATAGCCCTAAGTCATACTTGTGCAATGCATGGATAAGATCTCATAATCCCATCCATACTAAGTACCACTTTTAGGCAGACATAACCATACTCACGATTCTTTGATCTCATCCTTAATTAATACTCATAGACGAGGAAGCATTCACCTTTAATAAGTCATATCATGGAAATGAACTCATCGAAACAATCTATATTAAGCATACTTTATTTGATCAATCATTATAACATAAAAGGAACACATTGCTTATACCATACCCGAGCCACACTTTTCAATTGGTAAGCGGCTAACTCCGCTTTCTCTAACGAAGTCACCTCAATGATATCAAGTATTTTGTAAACCTCACCCCGAAATTCTTGAGGATCCACTTCTACTTTAGAGCCATGAAACTCAGGATGGTTCATTCTAGCAAAATCCCTCACTCTAGAAGTCGTGGAACTCATATTAGGGTTCACAGGAGCTACCACCTTCCTATTTGCTTGGGCCGTCATGGCTTCGGCATGAGTTGTCACGGCTTGAGCTTGAGTCGTCATGGCTTGGGTCAGCATTTGGATAGTGAACCTAAAATCCTCACGGGTCACATTCTCAACCACGGGATCAACCAGATCTTTATTATCTTGACGAGGAGCTCCTTTATTCACATTGTCACCCTACATTCTTCTTGTGTTAGCCCTTCGTGTATTCATATCCTGAACACACAAGAGAAGGGTTAGGAGAGGGACTTTATAGAGTTAAACTCTAAGGCACGACTTAAGAGTAAGGAAAGAAGTGTAGTTTCCTAAACATCTTATAGCCTCTCATTCATAAATGTGGTGCACTTCACACTCATAAACAAGACTCTACTAGACATGGTTTATGAGACATCATCCTAGAATCATTCTAAACCATGTGCTCTGATTAGCAAGTTTGTCACGTCCCAGGGGTACCCCTTAGATGTAACAAGGCGTATTCAACCCCGAAAGGGTCTCATACAAGCCCCTTAGCATATCATAACACAGGATAGAAGAAATGATGCGAAAATTTTTAAACTCTATCCATACAATCAAAGTCTTTCATAAAAGCAAGCGGAAGTCTAGACTTGTCTCAATATAGCGATCTATTACAATACTTGCCAACTACTTGTGCAATGCATGAATGAGATCCCATAATCCCACCCACACTAAGTAGAGCTTATTGAGAAGCGATAGTTCATAATCATTCATTGTGGGGGTAAGACTTAACCGACATAGACGATGTGAGCTAATTATGGAATTTGGTGTTATCGACACCGAAAAGGGTTTCCTACTTGCCTAAGGTAGATCTATTAAATTAGCTTAGGTGGATCCACTAGCTAACAACCTATGAGGTCACATAGTTATGGGACAAGGAAATAGCTACTAGATACCCCGCATCAACTCACGTATGGCCATCCATATCAAGTGATTGCTAATAGAAATCCCGCCTCAACTCACGTGAGGGCTTCCATATCATATCAATATCCACTCGGTGCTAAGCATTAATCCCCACGGAGTACTTATAATATCATTACTTGAGTTCATTTTTATGGAAGAATGTATCAACACTCAATCCAACATCATTAATAAGATAGCTCCAAGATTCAATAGGTGAGAATAGCCTTTCAACCTAAGAACCATCTTATTGTGAGAAAACCTTTTACAACATGTATTCATCATTCATAGGTGTGTAATTGAGAATAGCCTTTCAAAAACTTACAACAATATCATAATCATAATTACTTTACTCTCAAGAGTTCATAAAGCATATACATAAATTTCATAATCATGCATAATTCTCATACATTGCCCTTCAAGGAACATAGATCATCATCCATGAAGATATCTATAATTACTACATTATACATGGATGATAACATAATTGAAATAGATCAATAACTACAAGCATAATTCTATCATATTCTTCTTGCATCAATCAATACCCATTCTTTAAGATCCAAATTAGGAAATTAGTGGATTTCATGGATTCTTGAGGAATTCAACTTAAAATATTTTAAATTCATCAACATATCCATAACAAGCATAATTCAATCATTAAAAACGACTTTGAAAGGAACCCATGAGATTGAAGTCAAACCCTAACTTTTGGGTACTTTAAAATTGGGGGTTTCAAAGGGATCCATTGGTGAAGGCTACCCATGTATGAAGAGCTACCATACCTTGATTCCAAATCCTAGAAAGCTTGAAACAAATGGAGGAATTTGACCTAGCTTGACCCTCTTATCCTCCTTCTCCTCTTTCTACTCCTTGTCATCCTTCTCCTCCTTCTTCTTTTCCTTCTTCTTCTTCTTCTTCTTCTTCTTCTTCTTCTTCTTCTTCTTCTTCTTCTTCTTCTCCTTCTCCTCTTTCTCCTCCTTGTCCTCCTTATCCTCCTTCTCCTACTACTTCTTCTCCTTCTCCTCCTCCTTCTCCTCCTTCTCCTTCTCCTCCTCCTCCTCCTTCTCCTCTTGCTACTCCTTCTACTCCTCCTTCTTCTCCTCTTTCTTCTCCTTCTTCTCCTTCTTGTCCTTCTTCTTCTTCTTCTTCTTCTTCTTCTTCTTCTTCTCCTCCTCCTCCTTCTCCTCCTCCTCCTCCTTTTTATCCTCCTCCTCCTCCTTCTCCTTCTCCTCCTTCTCCTTCTCCTTCTCCTCCTTCTCCTTCTCCTTCTCCTCCTTCTGCTTCTCCTCCTTCTCCTTCTCCTTCTCCTCCTTCTGCTTCTCCTCCTTCTCCTTCTCCTTCTCCTCCTTCTGCTTTTCTTATCCTCCTTCTCCTTCTTCTTCTTCTTCTTATTCTTCTTCTCCTTCTTCTCCTTCTACTTCTTCTCCTTCTTCTTCTTCTTCTTCTCCTTCTTATTCTTCTCCTTCTCCTTCTTCTCCTTCTTATCCTTCTTCTTCCTTCTCCTTCTCCTTCTCCTTCTCCTTCTCCTCCTCCTTCTCTTTCTCCTTCTCCTTCTCCTCCTCCTTCTCCTTTTTCTTCTCCTTCTTCTCCTTCTCCTTCTTCTCCCTCTCCTTCTTCTCCTTCTCCTTCTTCTCCTTTCCCTTATTCTCTTTCTCCTTCTTCTGCTTCTCCTTTTTCTGCTTCTCCTTCTTCTTCTTCTTGAGTTTTCTAGAGAGAGAATTTCTTTGTCGGAATTGGGTTCTTTTGGGTGAACAGAAATAATAATTTGGAATCACTTAATTAAGGGTCTAATAGCTTTATATAGGTGGTCTAATATATATATATATATATAAATAAGGAACCTTAGGCCCGCCTACGTGGCGCCACCATAAATCCGAATTCACTGGAATCACTTAATTAAGGGTCTAATAGCTTTATATAGGTGGTCTAATATATATATATATATATAACAACCTTAGGCCTGCCTACGTGGCGCTACCATAAATCAGAATTCATTGTGACTTTTATGAAAAGTTGCGACTTTAATGAAGAGTTGCGAAGAGTTGTGACTTTTATGAAGAGTTGTGACTTTAATGAAGACTTGCGACTTTTATGAAAAGTTATGACTTTTATTAATGGTTTTGACCTTTCCGAAGGGTTGTAACTTTTCCAAATAGTTGTAACATTTATTATAAGGCACAATAAACATTTGTTCACACTACCCTTTGTTGTCTATAAATAGAGGGATTTTCTCTCATTTTAACAGAACGAAAATTTTGAACATCCTCATCTTCTTCTTCACAATTAAATATTTGTATACTTTGCTCATGTTGAGTGGCTCACTGACACTATTCCTTATATTACAAATCCTGATATGTATTTTTACTATCATTAATTTATAATTTATGCTTACGTTATTAAGGCAAAATGATAAGATGTACTATAATCTTCATTTTTCTTTACATTATTAATGTTTGTTACTACGTAATCTTGTATATAAGATAATATAATGTTTTAGTTTTAATGACTGATAGGTTTTAAGTATTATTTTATAAATTCTATGATATTAAATTCATGCATGAAGCGTGGGTTTTTTTACTAGTTACTAATAAAATGACACAACTTAATAACTAAATAATTCTAGAAAGTTCCCTAACCCTCCAACTTAAACGGACTTAAGACTACACTATCCAACCCACGAGACCCCGACCCATGGGCCATGAGTGGACCCGCTGGCCATGCTAGTCCTCTTTGGGTGGTGGTCTGCAGCCTATTTTGGGGTCTTGACCCACGACCCCTCACCCACGAGGCGTGGGTCCATCTATTGGCCATGTTCCCTCTTTCGTGAGTGGGGTGTTTCTGAAAAATATATCCTCATTAAAATACTGAGAAACTTTCTAAATTTTTTGTGTGAAAACACTACTATTTTTCTCCCTCTCACCGATTCAATCAAACAATTTGTACATTTTTCAGTGACAAATTTCAAAGGAAAATAGTAAATTTAGTAGTGATTTTACCCAAAGAGGTTCCTTTTGAGCATTTTAGCTGTGTGTTTGTGTGATAGATATATAAGCATATATCTGAAATTATAGTTGGAAGAATGACCAACTTATATATATTTTTACCTAATTTGGTGATGGTTGGATTAAGTTTTGATTGATTGTGTTTAAGCTAATTGTGATTTCACTGATAAATTTTTTTTGATAAAATAAATTGAAAGCAAAACCTTACATTATGTCAATTACTACTATATTATCAACTCATTCCACATGTTTATAACTTTACAATTTCATATTTGATGTTCATATTTACTGACGGAGGCACCTTTGTACCCAACACTCAGCAAATAGAAAAATTAGGTCTGCCACTAATTTTGGACTTTTGGAATTCTCAGGTGAATGGTGCAACTGCAAAGGAGACTGTGTTAAGATTGAATGTATTTCTCTCGATTGCAATGATGTCTCTTCTTGATTGTAAAGAAGGAGAATGAGCATATAATCAAAGTTCTAAACTCTAAAAAAAGAATATGTATAGTGACATAGATATGTTGAGAGGGATTAGCAAGGTAATTAAAGGAGCCAGAAGCGACCACATAAGAAGTTTTGAGTGTCTGCCAAGTACTATCCAATAGCACTACTAGAGGAAGAGAGTAGATAGCTTCAATGCTCTCCCCAACGAATGAGGCTACGTATATAAACAAAGGTTCCAAGCTCTGACGATATCAATTTGGATTTTTATAAATAAAAAAAATGCTTGGCCTATTATGTAGGAGGTTTGCTAGGATCTCAATCACTTTCATCAAATTTTTAGACAACCTTTTTATGTCATATATCAATTTTATTTATTTAATTCACTTTTGGAAAATGTGGCAAATCTGCAGAACAAAAGGCAATTTATGAGTGGCTTACCGTAACTTCTTCTAGGAATGCAAAATGGTGGTGTTTGACATTCCACAATATTACAGCTGTGGTTGGAACTGGTGTCCTCAATCTTCCTTATGCTATGTATCACCTTGGTTGGTACGTGTTAGTTTATAGAAATTTATATGTCCATAGAAAATAGAGTGTAACTTGGGGCTTCTCTTAATTGTAGGGGACCTGGTTTTGGGCTAGGTGCTTTTTATGGTTCTTACTTGCTGCACACGAAGGAGCTTAACAGAGGATATTAAGAAGTCATTATATTAATTGCTTATATATATTTGATGTTTTAGGATTTTTGTGTTATTTATGAAGTACTTAATAAACTTAATATATATGAAAGAAAAAATGACTCTTTATTTATACACTTAGCGGTTTACGAATATAACTCACTGTAGCAAATAGGATAAATAGTTTTGGAATCTCCTAAAAGATGGACTCAATCTTCTATTCATCAAAAGTCGGTGGTAAAAGATGTATCTTTGGATCAAACATGATTAATGTAGAAAAAAAATCATATATATTTGAATTCCTATCTTAAATGGAGATTCTATATTGCATTTACAATAGGCCTAAAGCCACACTCCTAGTAATACTAGGGGGTTCACTGATTCTCTTTAGTTTCTTATAACGGTAATTATTTAGGGTGGATGCACAACAAGAATATGAAACCAAAAGCTTTTTGTCGGTCGATATATTTTGATACAAAACACTTCTAAGCTTTGCGGTTTATGATATATTTTGTTTTTTTCACTGATGTTTATAATTAAAAAATTTCTTACTTTGAGCTATATCAACTAGACATTTAATTTTACTCCTATCTTGCATTGCATGTCTCTTTTACTTGCTTCTCCTAAGTTAATATAAGATTTCATAAAGAATAATGGTTAATTTAGTTCTCTTCCTCAAGTTAAATATACGCTGAGTTAGGAGGATTAGATATAATCAATCTCATGTAAATGATATGTGGAAATTGGTCACACCTGCTATTTTTTGGCATATTAAGGTGTTGCTCTATGCGTCTTCGGTATGCTTATCTGTTTGATGAAAAAGAATTAATATTGTGTTGTAGGTTTGTAAAGTGATTTCTTTACTGATACTATGCATATTTGGTATGTTTATCTGTTTGATGAGAAATAATGAATATTGTGTTGTAGGTTTGTAATGTGATTGCTTTACTGATACTATGCAAAATAAAGATCTCTTATCAAGGCATCGTTGATAAAAAAATAAAATACACCCCCTCACATAATGACAAAATTTCATATAAGGATACTAAAAAAGTTCATTCACTTTTCACATAATTTGTTTTTCCTCCTGTGAAACACTTCTCTGGTGTCTTTTGAATTTTGAAAGAATGTTAATTTTTGCTATGTTTTATCCTCCTTTTTTGTGTGCTAGCATATAGTTTTCTGCTGGCTTCACTAATGTATGAAAAATTTAAAAAGAATGATTATCATTGTTGAATTTATCAAAAGAGGTGGAAGGCTTTACATGTGAGTCACTGATGAGTCCACAATTTGGACTCATTTAGAGCTTTATTTGGATAGATTTATTGTCCTCAATTGCTTATTTTGTGTCAATAACTAATGTATGATCCTTGATTTCCATGTATTTAGATTGAGGAACAAAGTATGGACACTAACGAGCAAAAAGGAACAAGGTAGCGGAAAGAACGAAGAAAAGAAGGCATGTTGATCGCCTAATCCATTGGGCAAATCGCTGAATAGCTATTATCTCACCTAAAGTTCCAGTGTGCCAAGCCTTGAAGGAGAAAATCAAGACGGTGAGAGAAAGGAGAGGTCGGCCTGTCGCCAAATGGTTTCACGACGCAGTGATTGGATCGCCCAAAGTTATAGAACTTGAGGATGTTTAAGGCTAAATTAAAAAGACGATGGAATTGACCAAAAGGCGGATCGCCGAGTTGATCGGCGATCCCGACTTACTGCATTAAATGGTCCTTCGCAACATATTTTTGGCGACTATAAATACATTTTGAATATTTAGTTTAGTATCAGTTTTCATTAAATAGAGTTTTTATCAGTTTTTGAGTTTTGAACTCTTAGTATTGCGACAAACTTTTCCTTAGCTTTAAAGAATTGAAGTGTTCCATTTTTGAGAAATTGGAAGTAGGTCTTTGAGATTCTTCAATTTGGACCTTTATAAAGAAGAAATTAATCTTACCCAGTTAAAAGAAACACAATTTGGTAACGATTTTTATCTTTTTATAATGTCTAGCTAAAACCCCAATTCTTGGAGTGATTATATGATTATGGGTTGATTTAGCTTGTGGGTATTGCTAATTGTTAGTTTAAATGATATTTAGAAGTGCTTTCAATCAGTAATTATGGTTCAATTTAAAGGGTTGTAGTTGCAAATGCAACTCTACCTTCGTGTTTTTCGCTTGCTCGAGAGAGAGGTTTTAAAATGAAGATTACTGAATTGATGGTCTGTGGGTATTGGGTTGTCATGGGTTCGACTGGAAATAGTGTATCCTAAACCCTTTTCCACACATTCAGCTCGAGAGAGTGAATGGACTAAAGCGTAGGTTGTTCTTAATTGCTTGCTTGTTGGTGTTCGAGAGAAACCAACTTGATTGGGGGTAAATTGTCCGAGAGAAAGTTTATCCCCACTAAAGTCTAGATTATTCATTGATTTACAGCTATTTACTAACAGTTGCAATTACCCATTTGTCTATATTTGCTTATAATCTAATCACATACCAAGAATCCATCTCATTACTTGTTAATTCATGTTATTTGGTGTTTTTGTAGCTGATAGTTGAAACCAAAACCCCATGTTATTTGACATTCATGTCACCCTTAATTTGAATTATATTTTTACTCGCAAATGTCTATTTGTATGATTAGCCTGGGCATATTCGTACTTTTCTATTAATTCTTAAGCACGTACCACTTTCTGTGGGATTCGACCCCAACTCATTTAGTTGGGTTATATACTTACTAACAATCGTTGATGCTTAGAATTGGATGAAGTGTCTTTGATAGCGTTATTCAATCAAAATGGCGTCGCTGCCAGGGAGTGTTGTTGGCTAAGATTCTTTGGTTCAGTTGAATTTTGTTCTTGTTAGTCATAGTTGAACTTACTTAATTTTAGTTTTGTTTTGCTTGGTTGTGTTTTGAAACAAGAAGTATGAGTGTGAACGGAAGCAATGGTAGCCAAGTAGGCCACCAAGATGACATCGAAAACCTCAACGATGTCAACGAGCCAAATGCTAATGACTCCCATCTTATTGGTGGAATTGGTGCCATTCGCTTGCCTCCGGCCGAAGGGAACGCGGTTTCCATTTCACAAGTACTATGTTGCAGCTCTAGCAATTGAAGGGGTTGTTCGGTGGTTTGGCACTTGAGGAACCCCATGAGAATATTAGAAAATTCGTGGATGTTTGCAGACTGTTCTCCTTCAAGAACATATCCAAAGAGTCAGTTCGGTTGAGGTTGTTCATGTTCTCTTTGATAGGAGAAGCATGTAAGTGGCTGGCTGAATTGCCACGCGTATCAATCACTTCGTGGGAGGAGCTGATCACCGCATATCAAGTATGATTTTTCCTTCCTTCGAAGATGATGAATCTTCGGGACAACATTCAGAGCTTCAAGAGTCTGGAGGGCGAGCCAATTCATGAAACTTGGCTACGATTCAAGAAGTTGGTGCTCCAATGCCTAACTCATGGCTTGTCTGACAACATGTTGCTGCAGTATTTTTACCGAAGTCTTGATTCGGTAAACAATGGTGTTGCTGACCAACTTTCTCCTGGAGGTTTAATGCAGTAACCTTATGTGATAGCAGCTCAGCTCTTGGATGGCAGGACCACAATCAATTAGGCTTGGTACACCTGCGAAGATCAGGTCTCCCCTCTCACGTTGAAATTGACCATGGAGCAGATGGAGAAAGACCAAGAGAGGGACCAGAACATGGCCAAGATCATGACAAAACTTGACATTTTGTGAAAAAATGTCATGGGAGCTGGTGCTCGAAGTGTCAATGTCGTGGGTGTCGGTTGTGCTAATCTTGCTGAGGCTAAGTCTGAGGCTTTCGAAAACGTGAATTTCCTAGCCAACCAAGGTGGTGGTTATAGTTCAAACTACCCGAGGCAGGGTGGTAACCAAGGTTGGAGAAGGTATGAAGGTTGGAAGGATCGTGATCGAGAGTGGAGGAACCATAACTCCATTGGAAAGAGATAGACGGGGAAAAGGATAGATATGTTCCTTCCCATGAGCGGCAAAAGCTAAAAGGATTTCGAGGGAGGTCGGTCGGAGGATATGCTTTCTCGTATCCTCAATAAAGTTGAGGGGTCGGACAAGATTTTGAAAGAAATGAAAGAAGATGTGCCGACCCTTAGCCATACGGTTACCTCCCATTCAGTAACGATCAAACAGTTAGAGACCCAAATGGGTCATATCTCGGCTCATTTAAACTCGATCCAACAAGGGGGTTTGCCTAGTGATACTATGGCCAACCCCAAGAATGAGGTTTGAGCGTGGACTTGCATCGTGCCGCGACGTTAACTAAGGCGCTGCTTGGGAGGAAACCCAACTTTTATTTGCTTTATTTATGGGTTGTGAAATAATTGTGTGTTGATTGTGATGGTTAAAGTGTGGAATGTGTTTGAACAGTGTAGAGTGGCGACCAAGAAGTCCAATCAGTAACTCGCAGAAGAGGTCGGCGAGCCCGAATTGGACCACCGTTGGACTCAAGACATTTTTAAATTGGATTCTGTAAAAACTCGGCTAGTCCAGGAGCATTTGGCGAATCGCCGACCAGGTCGGCTGTCATGACTTTGTCTACCGTTTGGGACCCCACAATAACTGCAGGTCCTGTAAAACTCAGCGAGGTAACATCCCACTCATCGAATCACCGAGTGGGTCGGCGAACAAAATATATGTCGTCGAATGGGCAAGAACTGGACGGTTTTTAAAGGCCAAAGGTGTAAACTTTCAACCTCTTTCACTTTCCCTAACTTTTGAACTTCCCAAACATACACCCGCACAATATTTCCCGTATTTCTTGTGTTTTATCGTATTTTAATTGTCGAGTTTGTGTTCGGAGTTGGATTTCTTTGCCGCCTAGCGTTTCAATTTATTTATTCGGCACCTAAGGTTGGTTTTTCAAACCCCGAATTCATTTTAGCGATTTTTACTCATTTGCAATTGATTTTGTCTTAGTGATGTGTGTTAGGCCTCTCTAATATAATGCCTTTAATTTCTAATTCCCAAAATTGTTGTGCTTGAAATTGATTAGAATTGTGGGGTTGTGCTTGCATGTTGTTGGGTCTAGTCGGGTGACGTCTAAGTAACTCGCATTCGTGGCAAATGACGTAATTTTCCCAATGATGGAGTGGTTGATTTCATTCCTAAGGGCAAAAGTCATCAAATGGCCAAATTTGGCAAAACTGGGAGAAGTCTGAGTATCCCGAGGGACTGGGTGTAATGGTTTTCAATTTAATTAGAGGAGTTCATTTTTTAAATTTTGTTTTCGGGAGCTGCGGGGTTGAATTTGGGAAGTTGGGTTGAAAGTAGGCACATTGAGTCGTTTGGCGAGTTGGGTCGAGCTCGCCGAACCACTGGGTGGTTCGCTGAGTCACCCCTTATCGCCTTTAATTTCATGCTTAATTATGAGTTAGGTTTTGTAACTTTCGGCGAGAAGCCTGAGTTCGCCAAGTGCACTTGGTGAATCACCGAAGATTTTCCTTCATCGCCCTTTTCTGCTCCCCTAATCCATAAAATGCACTGTACCTTTCGGCGGGCAAGTCCTTGCTCGCCGAATGTTATCAGAAATTCGACAAGAGGCCTTTCCCATCGCCTACATGCTAAAATTTTCTCGGATCATTGAGCCAATCCTTTCGGTGAGCCCGATCTAGCTCGCCAAAGTGATTCGGTGACTCGCCGACTGGTTCGGTGAGTTCTTCTGCAACTGTTTTTTTTCTGTGCTTTTGCTTGAATTGTTTCTACCTTTGTCTGATGTTTTGCAGATATGGTAAGGATAAACCTTGACATGCGCCCCCGAAAAAGAGCACGAGGCATTACTATAAAGGAAGGAGGAGCCGAAGACAAGAGCGTCCAAAGGAAGGCTAGGGTAAAGGAAAAATGCCCGTTGCTAAGGCTCCGGAGAAGAACTCCGATAGTGAGGGTTCCTAAGCCGCATTCTCTGAGCCGGACCAGGAACAACCCTTACAGTCCTGGCGGGTTGAGATCTATGCTAGATCTCGCCCTGTCTTAGCTAGAGACCCTTCAACTTCCACCCCAGCAGATTCAGTGCCGGCTCTGACATCTCCTGTGGCTCGATTGCCAACAGTAAATCCTCCTCCTCGACTCCTAAATAGATTAAAAGTTAATGGACTGCGGACTATTCTCGAGGAGAAGTTGTTATCCATGGAGGGCCTAGAGGAAAGATACTCCAGTGTGAGGGAGATAGTGCAGTGGCACAAATTTCAGATTTTGAGCAGGCCTCAAGGTTCTTATATCCCCACTTGGATCTGTGAATTCTACTCTGCTTACGGTGATTTGGTCCCTCAAGGGAAGAAGAAGATCAGTGCCTTCAGACGGGTGAAGTCGGCTATAGTTCGAAGTGTAGAAGTTGGGTGCTGCAGTGATAGCATAAACACTGCCCTTGAGAGAGCCACAGGGTTCGAGCATGACTGTGAGGGCCTGGCAACAACTCAGTCCGTAAGGGCTGGCTTACCCCCGTTCTATCTAACGTCACCCCAAGGTGGATTGAGGCGAGAGTCTAGATAGAGAAGAAGGATTTGAATGCAGCTGCCCGATATTGGTTCGGATTCATCAGCAACTCCGTCATTCATTCACAAAACGAATCAATCCTCCGACATGCAAAGGCAGCTTGCTTAGGATCAATCTTAGCGAAGAGGCGGCTCAACTTAGGACTTATTATTGAGCAGGAGATGGCCATGAGGGCCAAGCAGAGGCAGACTTCCCTACTATTCCCGGTTTTGATCACGAAGTTGTGCCGGCATGCTGGAGTACCCCGGGTTGATACGAGATATATTAAGATCACTCCCTTCTCGTCCACAGATATAAGGTGTATAGATGTCGCATACACATGAGAGGACACCGACAGGAGGAGAGTAGCTCCAGTGGATACATCTCCGGATGTGGACATTGATTCGATACCTACAGAGGCATCTCTTCCTACTTCGGCCTCCGGGCCTTCAAGTACTCCTACTCTGACTTCTTCGTCACAGGCTTCGGGTGATTCTACCTCTTCCCAGCCCGCCAAGATTACCCAGGCGATGATCCTGAAAATGAGGCATCTGGCCCATTCAGCTGACGTGAGGGCGACCTGTCTAGAGGCTGCAATCCCGTGGATTTGAGAAAGGGTTTGAGGAAGGATATGGACTACTTGACACTCTCACTGCGAGACTTGAGGCTTGTGAGAGCAGACAGGGGGAGACTTCTACGGTTACGACATTGAAAACCGAAGTTGCGGATTCGAGGAAGGATGTGCACTAATTGAAGTCCACTAACTTCATTTCCCTACTTGAGGCAGTTGATGATGTGGATGCCCCAGAGACTTTTGAGATTCCACCGGCCACCACTGGATATGTACATCGGGATGATATGGCAGCTTAGGAGTCGGAAGCGAAGACCGATGAGAAGTAGATAGAGGTGCGTGATGCTAAGGTTTATGATGATCTGGCTGACCTGGAGGATTCCATGTTTGAGACTGCGCGCCAGACCTCTTTGAGAGACACCACAATGGGTAGATCCAGTGGAGCTGGTATTTTTGAGATGACTCCAGGCACTGATGCCCTGGTTCAGAGTACTACACCGGGCACTAATGCACAGACAGATGGAGTGACTGTCTAGATAGGATTTCTCTTTACCACCCTCTCTGTCTTATTTTTATTGACTTTTGGATATTTTATTTCTTGCATTTGAGGAAAAATAGCTTTTGTTTTATTGTGGGGTGAGGTCCACCTTGTGTGACTATTGTTCTATTTATATATTACGTTTTTGTGCTATTGATTGTGTTTAGCATCGTATTTTGTGGATGTTTGAGCTTATGGCTCCTTGCTTTAATTGTAAATGATTTTTTTACCCTTCCGAAAATTTTTGTGCCACCTCTGGATTGTGTTTGAATGTGGCTGTTCTCTTGCAAATTTGAATATCGGTCTTAATCAATACCGACGACTGAATAGTGCTCATAATCGAACAAAAGTGAATGTGCGGCTACGCTGAGGCCAAATGATATTGCATAGGCAATATGTGAATTTTTTGCATCTCGTTTTGACTAGACGGTTATCGAATGAGTCTCTTCTGATCATCATTGCACACTAGTGAAGTGTGGAGTCTTGTTTGACATTGGTGTCAATGTCTTGTGTAATGAGCGTACCGTGAACTATCTGTGATGACACCTAGAATTTACCTCGTTGGTACGGTTGACCAAGTGATGTGAGCTCTTGAAATGATCTTAGATAACTTTTAAGAGTGTGAAATAATTTGATATTATACCTCTTTTGTTGCCTACCTTTTGAGTGTGTGAACTTCGCTTAAGCACCATTTGAGCCTTAGCCGTTTTCTTGGAAGAAACATGATGAAAACTGTGACCTTTCTTTATCCATTACCCATAATCCTCATTATTTGTGGTTTCTTTGAATTGCCAACTTAAGCCAAAAGCCTAAGTTAGGGGTGTGGTGAAAAGAAAAGTTAAATCAAGAAGTGTATAGAAGTCCCCCTTTTGACCCATGATTTTGAGAAAGATGGAACCACTCCATACAAGAAAAAAGAAAGAAAATAAAAATGAAAAAGAAAAAGAAAGAAGAAGTTTGAAATAAAGTGCAAAAGAAAATGTAGGGTCCGGTATTTCATGGAAAGTGAATAATGGGGTGACTTTTGAGCATGAATGAGAATGAAGAAGAAAAGGGAAGACAGTGTTGTTCATACCACATTTCATGAGGATAGCAGCCCCTGAGCGTAAATGACCATACCTTTGCACTAAGCCCCTTTACAAGCCTTGAAAAGACCTTTTTGATCTTGAGTGAGCTGAAACAAGTGTTGATTAGAAAATAAAGGCAAACCTATGGGTGGAGTCATCCATATGTTCATCTTTGTGAGTGTGAGTGTTGTTTGTGATTCCGGAGCTATAAATTATTGAACCATTGTGTGTGAATATGGAAGCATTCCTTATGTAAGGGCATTTGAGTACCTTTGTTGAGCTTGAACTTGCGTTTAAAGCTAGTATTGTTAGCTTGAAAATCTTCGATAATGGTGAGTCCCAACTTGAATCTTTGAGTGCACAATTGATACTTGTATTAGCAAGTAGAGCCTTTTTGTGTGCGTTCCTGATCGAGTCTTGTGTCGTACTGTTTGAGACGTCCTTCTTGAACTGCTGAACTTAAGTTTACTTGAGGACAAACAAAATTTTAAGTTGGGGGTGTTGATGAATCCACGATTTGGACTTATTTACTCTCCTCAAATGCTTATTTTGTGCTAATAACTGATGTAAAATCCATGATTTCTAGGTCTTTAGATTGTGGAACAAAGCATGGACACTAACGAGCAAAAAGGAACAACGCAACTGAAAGAACGAAGAAAAGAAGGCATGTTGATCACCTAATCCATTTGGCGAATCGCCGAATGGCTATTATCTCACCTAAAGTTCCAATGTGCCAAGCCCTTAAGGAGAAAATCAAGGAGGAGAGAGAAAGGAGCAGTCGGCGTGTCGCCGAACGGTTCCGTGACCCAGTAATTGGATCGCCCAAAGTTCCAAAACTTGAGGATTCTGAAGGCCAAAGAAAAAAGGCGATGGATCTGACCAAAGGGCGGATCGCCGAGTTGATCGGCGATCCCAACTTATTGCGCCGAATGATCCTTCGCAGCATATTGTTGGCGACTATAAATACATTTTCGAATATTTAGTTTAGTATCAGTTTTCATAATATAATGTTTTTATCAGTTTTTGAATTTTGAACTCTACGTATTGAGACAAACTTTTCCTTACCTTTGAAGAATTGAAGTTTTCCATTTTTGAGTAATTGGAAGTGGGTCTTTGAGATTCTTCAAACTTGGACCTTTGTAAAGAGGAAATCAATCTTACCAGTTGATGGAAACACAATTTGGTAACGATTTTTTTCTTTTCTTGATGTCAAGCTAAAACCCCAATTATTGGGGTGTGATTATGAGTTGATTTAGCTTGTGGGTATTGCTAATTGTTAGTTTAAATGTTGTTTAGAAGTGATTTCAATCAGTAATTGTGGTAGAATTTAAAGGGTTGTAGTTGCAAATGCAACTCTACCTTTGTGTTTTTGGCTTGCTCGAGAGAGAGGTTTTAAAACCAAGATTACTGAATTGATGGTTTGTGGGTATTGGGTTTTCATGGTGTTCAGCTCAAGAGAGTTAATGGACTGAAGCGTAGGTTGTTCTTAATTTCTTGCTTGTTGGTGTTCGAGAGAAACCAACTTGATTCGAGGTAAATTGTTAGAGAGAAAGTTTATCCCCACTAAAGTCCAGCTTATTCATTGATTTATAGCAATTTACTAACAGTTGCAATTACCCATCTGTCTATATTAGCTGATGATTGAATCACATCCCAAGAACCCGTCTCATTACTTGTTCATTCGTGTTATTTGGTGTTGTTGTAGATGATAGTTGAAACCAAAACCCCCTGTTATTTGGCATTCGTGTCACCCTTAATTTGAATTATGTTTTTACTCACAAATGCCTATTCCTATGATTGACTTGAACATATTCTTAATTTTCTACTGATTCTTAAGCACATACCACTCCCTGTGGGATTCGACCCAACTCATTTAGTTGGGTTATATACTGACTAACGATCGTTGACGGTTGACGTGTTTATTCAATCAGTCACTACCTATTTTAGTAAACCATTAGTCCATACATTACCCCTACTTATAGTTAATATGGTATTACTTCTTCCGCATTACTTGCAAGAAAGAAACCCGGATAAGGAATGAAGGAACGGAAAATGCCATTCACAATTGAGTAAATTGGCCTTATGCTTCGAGCACTTGGTTTCGGTAATGATGTTCATATTTATGTGGCATCCGGAGAAATTTATGGAGGAGAGGAGACATTGGCTCCTCTCAACGCTATATTTCCAAATTTTATTCCAAAGAAACAATTGCCAGCAAGGAGGAATTGGCACCATTCTCTTCTTTTTCTTCTCCGATGGTTGCGTGTTAAATCCAGCTGCCCAGCTTGAATTGAAGCTTCGGAACTTTCACCATTAATGGTGTGAGATTGACCTTATCAACACTCAATCAGAGAAGAAGAGAAAGACTTAGAAACTGAATTCTTATTTCTGAAAAAACTAATTAGGAATGAATACAAAACATCTATTTATAGAGTGAGGCTAACAGCATCTATCCTAACTAACTTGTAACCAACTTGAATTAATACAAGTATCAGTAACAATTAAATATCTAACTAACTTGCAGCTTAACTAATTCGTAACTGACTTCTGGGCTTATATATCTTTTAACTTCTAGCTTCAATACCCCCCTTCAAGTTGGAGGTGAGGCAATCACTGCCAACTTGGACAAAACAGTGGAATGCTTGACTCCAGTAAGAGCTTTAGTAAGAATATCGGCCAGCTGATGATTTGTACCAACGTGATGTAGAGTAATGAGTCCTTCTTTAAGTTTGGTTCTAACAAAGTGACAATCTATTTCAATGTGTTTCGTACGCTCATGAAACACAGGATTTCGCGCAATGTGTAGAGCAGATTGACTATCACAATAGACATTAAATGGTCCAGTAATGGGAACAGTCAACTCATCAAACAATCTCTGCAACCATACTAGCTCACCAACCACCTTCCTTAAGGATCTATATTCAGCTTCAGCAGAAGACAAAGATATGGTTTCCTGCTTCTTGGATTTCCAGCTCACAGGACTGGTCCCAAGCAGGACAACATAACCAGTGACAGACTTTCTTGAATCAGGACATGAGGCCCAATCTGAGTCACAAAAAGATCTTACGCTATAATCATCTGAGTTGGACATAAAAATGCCCAATGTGGGGTCTTGTTTTAGGTATCTCAGCATGTGGAAGGCTGCTTTCAGATGTGGTTGTCTAGGTGCATGCATAAACTGACTCAAGTGTTGGACTCCATAAGCAATATCCAACCTTGTGTTTGTCAAATAGTTGAGCTTGCCAACCAGCTTCCTATAATATGCAGGATCAGAGAGCAGTGGTCCTTCTTCAGCTCTGAGTTTTACCAAGGGATCAAGAGGAGAGGAAAGTGTGGAGTGCTGACTACAGTTGTACTCTTTAAGCAGATCAAGTGCAAACTTCCTCTGAGAAATCAGGATCCCATCTTGCTTGTACAGAACCTCTAAACCAAGAAAATAATGCAATTTCCCCAAGTCTTTAATCTTGAAGGTGTCATGTAAGAAGGACTTCAGATTGTTGATCTCAACCAAATCAGTACCAGTAAGCAGTACATCATCAACATAGACTGCTACAAATACAATAGATGAACCTGACTTTCTATGAAATAATGAATAATCATTCATCGAGTGTGTATAACCTCTGGAATTAAGAGCATCAGTCAACCTTGCATACCATTGCCTGCTTGCTTGTTTAAGGCCATACAATGATCTATTTAACTTGCAAACTAAGTCAGAAGATCCAACGGCCAAACCTTGTGGTACATCCATGTAAACTTCTTCATGCAGTTCCCCATGAAGGAATGCATTATTGACATCTAACTGAAAAATGTCCCAGTGTTTCTTGGCTGCAGTGGCTAATAATGTCCTGACTGTTGTCATCTTGACAACTGGAGAAAAGGTTTCAGTGTAATCAACTCCTGCATGTTGTGTATATCCTTTCACCACTAGTCTAGCCTTTAATCTCTCTATGCTACCATCTGCCTTATGTTTGATCTTATACACCCATTTACACCCAATAGGCTTCTTACCATGAGGCAGGGGAACCAGGTCCCATGTGTGATTCTCATGCAGTGCACTGAACTCCTGTGTCATAGCTGTCTGCCAGGCAGGGTTCATAGCTGCCTCTTCATATGACATTGGTTCACAATCATGAGATATGTTCATCACAAAAGACTGACTATCAGGTATCAATTCTTCAGGAGCAATGTGATTTTTGTGTGTAAAGGAGGAAGAGAGGGAGAGTGAGCTAGCTTTTGGCACAT
The DNA here is from genome assembly GCF_000226075.1 of Solanum tuberosum. Classification (NCBI taxonomy): domain Eukaryota; kingdom Viridiplantae; phylum Streptophyta; class Magnoliopsida; order Solanales; family Solanaceae; genus Solanum; species Solanum tuberosum. Next base: position 322,320 of record NW_006239334.1, on the reverse strand, counting down.
GACGGATGTAATCATTCAAATAAGATGGTGCCTTATGACTTCTAGTAGACTTTCTTAGTACAGGAGCCTCATCAGGAGGTGCAACAACTGGAGAATTAAGTGGAGGTGTAGGAGTTAATGAAGGTAGATCATCATGTGGCAAGGTAGAACTTGGAATGGAAAGGTTATTCTGACCACACTGATCAATGGGAAGATCAGTAGTAATATTATTTTGGTCAGGATAAGAGGAGAAAAAGTTAGGAATGCTGGAGTAATAAAAAGGAGATGCAGGAAAGTTGTAAGTGTCTTTTGTTAGTGCGAAAGGGAAGATGTTTTCATGAAATATGACATCCCTGGAAACTTGAATTTTTCTGGTATCTAGACTTAGTACCTTGTATCCCTTTGTGGTAAGAGAGTAGCCTATGAAGACATGAGGTTTGGTCTTGGGATCGAACTTGGTTCTTTGGACTCTTGGTATGGTAGGATAGCATAAACATCCAAAACTCTTCATGTGAGAGTATGAAGGTCTTTGTTGGTGTAAAAGCTCAATGGGACACTTGTTGTGAAGTATTTGTGAGGGTAATCTGTTTATGATATAAGTGGCTGTCAAAATGCATTCCCCCCAGTATTTTGTTGGTAATTTGGACTGAAACAAAAGTGCCCTTGCAGTTTCAAGCAAATATTTGTGTTTCCTTTCCACCACACCATTTTGTTGTGGTGTGTGTGGGCAAGTTTTCTGATGTGTGATGCCTTTGGATTGAAAGAAAGAGTTGGTCTCATGATTGGAAAATTCTAACCCATTGTCTGATCTAATGGTCTTTATTGTGGTTTGAAAATGGTTTTCTATCATAGATATGAAGGTTTTGACCACATGTAGAGCATTGGTTTTGCTACTTAGTAGGTGTGTCCATGTAGCCCTACTATAGTCATCCACTATAGTGATGAAGTAGCTGAAGTTATCATATGTTTTGGTGTGGTAAGGACCCCATAGATCTATGTGTATTAAATCAAAGCATTTAGTAGAGGTAGTTGTTCTAAGGGGAAATGGTAGTCTAGATTGCCTTGCCATGGGGCAAATTGGACAGAAGAAAGGTTGTTTTGGGGAGAATTGAACTGGTATTGAAGTGATCTTTTTCATTTTAACAAAGGGAACATGGCCTAATCTATAATGCCAAAGTAGGTCAGTAGTATTATCATGAGACATTGAGGAGGGATGAACAGCAGAATTAACAGCAGTGCTATTATGAGACACAAAAGAATCAGGAACAAGAACACTGTCTTTATTAGCAGCAATTGAATTTGTTACATCATAAGGAGAGGGATAACATGAATGAGAATAACACTGACATTGTGTATTGTTTACAGTAGACTTATGAGAAGGAAAACAGGAAACAATGCTGCTGTTCTTTTGTAGACAGTGTGAACATAGGAAGTATAAGCCATCATGGACTCTACCAATCTCCAGAGGCCTCCTCAGTGAAGGGGCCTGTAGTAGACATAAAGAATCAGTAAAGGAAGTGACACACTTAAGGTGAGTGGCTAGGGAACATATAGAGATGAGATTGTATTTGAAAGTAGGAATAAAAAGAACATTGGATAGAGTAATTACGGGAGACAATATCACAGTTCCAACTTGAGTTACTTTAACTCTATATCCATTTGGTAAGTTGACAAGTATGGGATATGGCAATGTAGTGAGTTTAGTGAAGTGATTTTTGTTAAAGGTTATGTGATGTGTTGCCCCTGAGTCCAAGATCCATAAATCAGCTTTAGTTTTGAGACATCCACATGAAAGTTTATCAAAGTTAACAGAAGAGTTACAAGCTATCATACCTGCGAAGTTGACAGCTCCACTTGTAGAATGTGGCTCAGGGAATGCACCCTTCATGTTGACTCCTTGAAAGTGTTGTAACATGCTAACCAAATGATGGTATTGCTCTGTGGATAAGGTGCTCAAGGGTCCATTCTGACCATTCTGAGTATTGTCACTACTCTCCTTCGAATCAGACTCAGATAATTCACCATGCACATTAGCAGCAATGCCTTTTCCTTTATAGCCTTTGTAGTTGGAGTTCCTATGGTTATCATTAGGACCAGGATTGGTTTTATTAGGATATCCATGAAGCTTGTAGCACTTGTCCTTGATGTGACCTAACTTCTTACAATACTCACAGAAAGGTCGTGTCCTCACATTGCCACTCTGTGTGTAATTAGTTTGGAACCCTCTAGTAGATGAGGGACCACCACTGTTCCTAGATTGTCCACTGGAAGTGCTTGAATATAATGAAGAAGATGCTGTGAAAATCTGATTATTGGGCTTGAACTCTCTCTGCTTCTCTTCCTGAATGAGCAAGGCAAATGCTTGACCCATGGAAGGGAGTGGTTTCATCATAAGTATACTTTCTCGAATGATTGTATAGACCTCATTCAGACCCATAAGGAACTGAATCAATCGCCTCTCTTGTTCGGCCTTATGCATAGTGGCCTTGGCTCCACAATTGCAAAGGCAGTTGCACTGACTTTTAACACTCAATGTGTGGAGTTCCTCCCAGAGCTTTTTCATCCTAGTATAGTAAGAGGTGATGTCTAGAGTACCTTGGCTGAGATCGTTAATTTCCTTTTGGATTTGAAACAGCTTCGCGCCATTGGTTTGGTCATAGCGATCCTGTAGCTCACTCCATAACTCCAGTGAATCGAACACATACTCAACACTGTCTGCAATTTCCTTGCTCAGTGAATTCAAAATCCAGGAAGTTACCATAGCATCACAACGTTCCCATTGTCGATTATCAGGGGAATCTGGGGCTGGCTTCATGCATTCCCCATTGATGAACCCTAATTTGTTTTTCACTGAGAGGGAGCGTAAAACACCTCTCTTCCATGAACTGAATCCAGTTCCATCGAAAGCAACAGGGACCAACACTGCACCTGCGCTATCAGAGGGATGAATATACAATGGACCTCCCACAATTAGAGTTGTGGGAGTGGGAATGGGCTGATTAACGATTGGATCCTCAACATCCACCATCAGAGAAACGAATTGAACAATGTGAAAAAAAACTGGGAATCGAAAGAAGAGAAAAAAAAAATTGCAGCGAAGGAACAGATTGATGCGAGCAAAATTATCAGATTAAAAGTCTCTAATGCTCTGATACCATGTTAAATCCAGCTGCCCAGCTTGAATTGAAGCTTCGGAACTTTCACCATTAATGGTGTGAGATTGACCTTATCAACACTCAATCAGAGAAGAAGAGAAAGACTTAGAAACTGAATTCTTATTTCTGAAAACTGATTAGGAATGAATACAAAACATCTATTTATAGAGTGAGGCTAACAGCATCTATCCTAACTAACTTGTAACCAACTTGAATTAATACAAGTATCAGTAACAATTAAATATCTAACTAACTTGCAGCTTAACTAATTCGTAACTGACTTCTGGGCTTATATATCTTTTAACTTCTAGCTTCAATAGCCCCCTTCTTATATATCTTTTAACTTCTAGCTTCAATAGTTAGGTTTCATGGTTTCTGATGAGAGCAATGTTTTTTTACTCAATAACAAAGGTATATAATGGCAAGAATGCTCATCACTAGAAGAAGGTAAGCTACTTGATTATTTTTACTTGAATCAGTTAGATGACTTCACAAAAAAGTTAAAACAATTTTCCATCTTATTATAAAATAATTTTGACGAAATGATGTTCCTGCAAATGCCATATTGTCTACTCAAATACCATTTTACTTTATTTATTTGTTAGTTTGTTACTCCAGAAAAGGGTAAAGGTTTTAAAATCTTTTTCGTGTTTCAGGAGATGTTTTTATCACAAACAAACTATCTGCTCAAATGAGAAGACGCTTAACAGTTTGCTCCTTCATCGAAATAACATGATATGGGAAGATTTCGCTTCACAAATTCAAACATCTCAAGTGGAGGTAAATCCAGGCAGGGGAAAGTTTCATGAAAACCCAACAGCACGCATTTGTGCAGATTCTGAATTAGATACTGGTGCTGCTACTATTAGTGCTAGGAGAGATATGGGTGAAGTAAGGTAGATGAAGATGAGCAACAATGGTATGACACAAAATATATGGAGAATGAACTTGAAATTCAATAAAGAGGGTTTCCGAAAGACATGATGCAGATTCTGACAAATTTATAACACAGAACAGTAAGAAACAGAAGATGATTTTCTTGGATTAAAGAGAAGTTGCAGATGGTGCAGGTCCTCATTTTGAGTACTAGTTTCCATCCATTGATAACAAGATAACGGTAAGCCGAAAAAATAAGCTGACGGTTCAGGTACATCAGAAGACTTTATAAGCCGCTTACTCGGAACTTGGGCCTTTCCTATCCATACCGCTTCAATGCTGCATTTGTCTATTTCAATTTGTATAATTATATAACCTTTTTGGTACTTACGGAGATGTCTACTTTTAAATACTAAAATTTATTTTCTTGCTAATGTGAGGACTTTTTACAGATAATTGATGCGATTAACGTGTTTGACAGAAGTTTTCTACGAAGCAATACTTGTGTGTCGTGAAGAGAGATTAGTCCCAAGAGTTGGTCGTTTCAGAAGATGTTGGAAAAGCTAATGCAACTGAAGTATGGTCTTCCCTCTGCTTACTGTGATGCTATGATTTTCGACTAAAAATTTTATCCAGTTTCGAAAAAGATATCAGTTAAAGTATTTTTTAGAATTACCTTTATTTTATTCCTCTTAAAGCTAAAGGAATATACCCAAAAAGATGAAGCTGAAGGAATTTCCTTGTAATCACATTGCGTATTCAATGTTATTAGAAGGGATACACAAAAACTTGTATCCTTATTTTGACAAAAAAATTAAGAGTGGGACATGTTTGATGTTGCTGCAAACTCAACACTATTAAATGCATTTTCTAACGTAGGAATAATGCTAAGATACTGTGCAAGATTTCTTCAAACCTACTGATAGATGTAATAATCATGTGAAATGTTGCTATATATTCTTATTAGACTCTCAAAAGGCTTCTTCGCTATTCAACATGTCAAAATGTTATTCATATGGTAATAGCTGAATTGCTCATATTTACGACTTGGTATATCAATACCACAATAGTTGTAATTGTCTCTGAGGTCTTTGTTTCAACCATTTTGATATGGTATTCAACATCAAGCCAAAGATGAACAGATGTAGTGCAATTTCTTGCTATAGGCTATGACAATAATTAATTACTTAGTGAGCACGGGCCACGACCATATAGTAATTCACTAAGCGATTTGGTTCCTCTAAAAAAACACTAAAACTTATCTTTCAAAATGGAGAAAGTTGAAGAAGATATGGTGTTTGCATGTTCACTGTGACGCCATGGATTAGAAAATTCGGAAATGGTGGCTGCCGAATTCTCAAATTCCATTTCCAATCGACGTCGATGTATTCTTCAATTCTCTTCCATAGAATGTCAGGTCAAGTATGAATGTTTAAAAGGGCGTTTTAAGGGTCTATATCCAACAGATTCTACTAAAAAAGATGATGATGAGAGTGGATACATAAAGTTGATGGAAGATAAACTTGCAAAGACATGTGGAGATTATTAGACAGAGCAAGTCAAACTAATAGATACTCAACTTCAGTATGATTTATCTTTTACATATATAAATCCCCCTTTTTTTTCCTTTTTGATTATTTCTTACTTCTTTTGATTGAAGAATTATGGGTTTCACTTTTTTTTTTGTTAGATCCACATTTATATGATGGTTTTTACAAAAACAAAATTATCTTGGAGATACGAAATAAATTCAAAGATATATATCTTTTCTATGGCTAAGGAGTCGGGGTACAAATAAAGTATCACTAATTGGTACACTAATTTTTTTTCAAATAAAATATTCTTGATTCGTAGCTAATTCATGTTTTTAGTAAACTCCATTGTTAATATATTTAGATAAAATTGCCAAACAATACTATTACCTATACACTTTTTAACAACGAATTTTGAAGCTAATTCATGTTTTTTCTTATAAAAATCACTAATGATTGTTAGCTTTGCTAATTGGCCTCATATAATTATTCATTAGTTTTTGCTACTTTTACTGTCCAAATTTATGTTTGTAAATTAATTTTTTGGTACACCGAAAAAAAAACTAAAAAGAAAAAAAACCTTGATACTTCAAATTGCTTAAATGTTCCAAGAGAAAAAACCTTATAATATTGATGGTGTCTTTCTAAAGTAAAAATTATTATTCATTTTTTTAAAAATAAAATAAAATTGGTCGTAGGGAAAGGGAAAATGGAGGAGGGCATTACATGGTAGGAGTCGAACCCTGACCAATAAATTGAAAATTTAGCTAGTCAACCAATAGAGCTACTATGATTTTCCAACAAGTCATTCTTTGTATGTTATGATCTTTATTTTTCTTAGAATCTGTAAGATTATTTGTCATCTCTCTTCAAATGCATATTTTATTCTTCTCGATGGTTCTATCAAGTGTTTATAATTTTCACTAATATCCATATGAGGGTGAAATTATATATATCCATATTTTTACTATAAGTTTGATAGCAGAAAAGGTAATTTGATTATTGATATCTTTTTTTATGCTATGTTTATGTAGGAAAAAATCTCCTAATATTTTCAAACAGGAAGTTGAAGAAAGAATAAAGTTAAATGAGAAAAAAAATGATAACAAATCTAATGAAAAAATGGATAATATTTATCAAGATTTTATAAAAATCCTTGATGTGGTGAGATGTCACAAGCATTGTTTGTCTTTTTGAATCTCGACTTCCCATTCAGGTAAATAAATTGCTAATCTTTATGTTGTGGTTTGTTATCTTTATATTTGTACTTTAATTGCGAACTAAATCTTTGACAATTAAAAAAATACTTCGTTTCTTCTATTTCATGTGAGGTTCTTTCCTCTTTGTTCTATTATGCAAAAAAAGTATTTTCTTAATTGAAACATGCTTAACTTTAAACTTCACATTTTTTTTAATCTTTAAAGACATCTAATTTGACTCAATACAAAATAAAGAATTTTGAAACTTGTGGTCTTAAATACGTTGTAATATTTGTGTTACTATAAAACTTCTCAGTAATGATAAAATAGAAATTTATAGCTTGATTATTTTCAAATATAGACTCATGACATTTATATTTAACAGATTGATAATAAAATTGTGTTACATAAAATCGGAAAGAATGGAGTATCGGGCATGTTTAACACCAAAAGTATTTTTTTCTTTTTAAACTGATTGTGTGGTCAAATTTATAGTATGAGGATCATAAAACATGAATTATATATTCCTTATTAATTCTAATATTTGTATTTTTCCAGGAAGATCTATATTATTTCAAACAAATTAAGCAGCATATAGATTTACAGATTATTCAAATCAAGTTAGAACAAGATGTTTATTCGGTCTTGGAAATTGCCAACTTCTTTAGCGATCTCTTATTGATTTCAACAATGCCGTTTTTTATTATCCAAATGAAACTCTTCAGTATTCTGTCGCGCTTGAACTCAGAGCCATTATTTTGAGAGAAATGGGTAAGAAGCACTTATTTTGTCGTGAAATTGAAGGGCGTAACTGATTGCGCCATACATGTTGATTCATCAGTTTCGAGCCTACCGGACTCAGCATCCTCTTGATAGTTATTCTGCCCGTGAGCACCAAAGGTTTGTCTCACCCTATGTTTTACTGTATTTAAGCATTTAGGGAATTGCACTATTTTCTATGTGGGGGTGGGGTTAATGGATTCTGAGTGTTTGTGTTAAGTCTAAATTACTCAGACTCTTACAATCTTTTTTTTTGGGTTTTCTTGTCAATGTTCATTTTCCTTAATGAACTGTTTAATTTATGTTGAACCAGCAAATGTAGGATAGCAAATTGTATAAGTAGACTGGAAATAAAAGTGTGATGGCAATAGAGCATGAAATTGACACACTTCTAAAATTTTGAATTACGTGGTATATTGGTGTTATTTATAAGTCAAATATGTAGGATCTTTGTATGACATGTAGGAATCGATTAGACAACATGACTTAAGTGGTAGATTGAACCCGATACACTAATGATTTGATAGTGAAACGACGTGCCATGTGCGTGTAAGGATGTTTTTGTATTCATACTATTTGTGACAATCTATAACTTAGGCCTTCAGTCATGCTATGATGATTTAAGTATAAATTAGGAAAGGATAACAGGCCATTGTTGCAATTGAGTCCACATAAGCCTAAAAACAACCATCCATATGAAAAATGCTCCTTTCGCTCCAAAATTTTGAGCCTGATTTCGACATTTTATTCAATTTACCCAACTCAGCGTTCCCTTGAAAATTGTTAAATTTGTATTTTATCCCTTGTCCATCCTTTGACATTATGCACCACAACTTAAGTTAGCACCCTAATTTGAGGGTAGCTACTATATAGGAACCCTTTGTGGTGGCGTTGGTGCATGATTTGGCATTGTGTACCTTCACTCAGTCTAAAAGCCTAAGTTGAGGTTGGCCACTAGAAAGGAAAAAAAGAAACGAAAATGTGTATGAAAAGAGTTGTGTGGAGAAAAAAATATGAAAATTAAAGACTAAGACGGTGTGGAAGATTAAAGTAAATAAAAGAATGAAAAGGGTGAAGAAAATGTTGAAACTAAGAAGAAATGCGAAAATGCCTCACCGGAGCTTAAATGAACAAATAAGGAGAGAAACAAGAAAGAAAAATGTGATACCCAGGTTGGTTGTTGAAGAGGAAACTAGGCAGTGTAATGTTGAGGATGGCATAAAAGTCATTTTGAATCCATATATATCAAACCTGACACGAAGTCTACGTTATAAGCGAAAAATGTTTTATGGTGATCCTAATTCAACACTTTCAAAATTCTAAGTGTAGAAAAGAAGGGCAAGCCTATTCTATTGTGTTTGTACTGTACTAAATTCAATTATGAGTGTGAGTGTATACTGAGTCCCTACAAAATTGAACTATATTTCAAATTTTGTGTGACCAAAGGGATTTGTTCGTGGTAAGGGCACAAGTAACAATATTGAAGAGTCAGTATCTTTGTAATTGTTATATGTGTGTGCAAATGAGTTTATTGGTTGTTCTATGTCAGGAATCGATCCACATGTGTTGTCTTAATGATTGAACTGAATGATTGCACTATGCTAAAGAGAAATAAGGAGGGTTGACTATTGAGACAATGCCATGTGATTGCTTGTGTTTTGGGTTTAGTTTCGCATAATTATCATTTTGAGTTGATTGTGTTGTTTGAGGACAAGCAATGATCTTAAAATGACGGTGTTGATGTACTTATGATTTATGATATTTATTATGCTTTGAGTTTGGATCTTTGCATGCATCTTAAGCATTTGTTAGTAGATGTGATGGTGTTTTACTTGATTTTTGCAAGAAAATAGGTTTTTCAGCACTTGGTACTTAAAAGTTGTAGTAGTAGATGTTTTTAATGATTGACGATTAGACCTATGAGTCATAGGCTGGAGTCGTTGTTGGAGGTGCTGATTTCTGGATGTAGGTGTAAGACAACGTAAGCTGATGACGAGTAGTAGTTAGTTTTACGAGCCATACAATGGAGTCGTAGAAATTATCACAGAGGTTGACCCTTAATAACTTAATGACAGATACCCAGGGCATCCATTGAAAGATCTACGGGCCGTAGATCATACGCATAGAAATTCCTGTTAAACTGAAGGACACAGTATTGTTTGATGGAGGGTACATAGGAATCGTAGGAATTACGAGTCGTAGGTATCAAAAGTATAAATGGCTGCCTAAACGAAATTTCCTTAGATTTCCTTTTCCTACTTTGTTTAAGGTTTTATGTCTATAAGTGTTAGTTGTAATTTTCATTTTTCGGTTAATAGACAATTTGATATTTTTACTAATGTCATTGAGAATTAACTTGCAAATATTTTGAGCATTTAATTCTAAAAGTGTTGGTTTAAAATATTTCTTCATCAATTCAAGATTCCGGATTTCATCAACCCTAATTGTAAGTTCATGATTTATTCTATTAATCGTATTATGAATTATGAGCACCCAAGCATGAGTAGCATAATCCACGACTAGGGTTGTGGGAACCATTAATAATTAACAAAGTAGACCTCATATCTAAGTTTTTTTTAATAGTGTTTACGCATGTATTGGTGATCTCTTCATTTTGAATGTTTTTAATGGCACACAACATTTAGAACTCGCCTTATTCTTACTTGCCCGACCAAAGAATTAATGAATGAGAAAATAGATTAAACAACAGAGATTTAGTGGTTATAATCAGCTATTCAATAGCCTAACCAAGAGATCTGAGGGCTAATCCGGGGTCATGGGTAATGGTTATTAAACCATACACCTATAGACCGACCATGTTCGTGGTGAAGTTTCCTACGTTGGTAACCAATAACTTAAGAGATACGTAAATTACCTACATTGCATATTAAACACTAGGAACATGTTACTATTACAAGATTTACTACGTTAAGAACTTGTGGGAAACACATATACCCTAATTTCATGTCATATTGATCTTACAAAACAACAAATCATATTACCTGGTTACTTATGACAAATCAATTTATTATTTTATGTTACAAACTCCCTGTTTTACGAAAATAATCTGTCTCAAAGTACAATCATCAGCAAATTCGCCTAAGTCTAGACAATATTCCATGTGGGATTGACCGACAAGAGGATCCTTAAACTCTATCACCATTTTGCTTTTATGTAATTTTTAGAATCGAGGACATTCCTCATTTATTTTGGTGGAGGAGAGGGTGCTTTGGTAATACGTAGAATATTTTCTAGTAAATAAGTTGTTTTTGAGACACATGTTTCGGACTTTATTTGGGTTGTACTTAATTTGATGACGATGTAGTATTAAATTCTTTAGTTTGTTTATTTGTGTAATGTTCAATTTTTGTTGTGATCGATCTCTTTGCCTCTCATGATGTTCCATAGTGTGGTTGTTGATTGATGTTGAAATACGTGTATGCTTATCTTGAACATCCGAGTGTCGAGTCTGAGCAATATAAATTAATGGAATAGTGCTTTTGATGAAAAGTGACTGTGAAAGTTCAATGTGGAAATTCGACTTACATTATTTATAACTCTTAAATCACCCTTAAAACCAATTAAAAAGGTGACCAATCGTAGTCACTAAAAACCGTATGAAGAGTCGAGGTCTAATTCCACAAGGAATTGTATACTGTGGAGAACTCTTTATGGAGAGATTTGGATTTTAAATCAGCTCATTTGAAATTGTAAGAACAACTGGGTTGATCATACCACGAGGTTACTTAACACCTCGTAATAAAAAAACCTTGAAAAGAGACGCAAGGAGGAGGTCATCATCTCTCCACTGAGCCAAGGCACCCTTCATGGAACCCTTCACGGGCCGTGAAGGGTACCAGGGCTTGTGTTGGTGCCTGTGGTTAGTGGACAATGTCCTCCCCAAGGCTAGGATCCTCTCAGAAGCACCCACATGACTCGTAAAGACCGAAACTGGTCATGGTGGTGCTCATGGTGGAGAGGTAGAATCCCCCAGCCACTGGTCCAAGGTCACGACGTCCCAGACGGCTCGTGGACCAGGGGACAATTAGTATGGGCCTCCATTTGGAGGTTCGCATCAGCGGTAAGTTAAGGGAAGTTGGGTCTTTTCCTAAGTATTTTATCTTGATACTATGTCGTTTTGACCTTAACTTGAAACCCTATATGAGTGATTTCAACCTAAAAAATTTCCCATTCAAGTCATTCTCTTAAATTTACCAAAGACGATCAAGTTCATTCTCTCAAAAATATTTCTCTCTCCAGAAAACTTGAAGAAGAAGGGATCAACCTAGGGTTTCAAGTCAAGTCTCCAATTCCACCATTGAAGGCACATTTTTGGCATTGAAGTATGATAGTTTTCATCCATAAATTCTTTCCATTAATGGAGTTCCCAAATTCCCCTATTTTCAATGTTAGAAATAACCAATTGAGTTAGGGTTTTTCTTCTATGTTATGGGTTCCTTTTATTATTAATTTAATTGGTTGATCTATGATCATTTATGCATAAATTGATTTAATCTCATAATTTTATAATGATCCCCATAAACCCATGAAATCCCCATGTTTTCCAAGTTATGATCATATGATATGGGTTTTTGATTATGAAAGAGAAGTTTATGAAACCAAACATGTTCTTATGAAATTTATGTGAATGTTTTAAAGATTCTTGGAGAGTGAAGTATCAATAATGATGTTGTTGTTGTGTTGTTTAAAGGATTTCTCATATACATATGAAAGTATCATTGTAAAATGTTTTCTTACATAGTAAAGATTTTAAGGCTGAAAGCTCTTCTCACCTAAATGAATCAAAGTTAAGGAGCTATCCTAATGAAACCTAGGTTCGGTTGGTTATTGAATGATACCTTTCCATGGATGACTTATGACCTACCTTGGATTGGCAAGATGACGTTCCCTTCCATGGATAATGAGAACAAGTAAGAAAATTACTATTTCCATGGGATTAATGCTTAGTACCGAGATGATATTTTGATGGAAGCTCTCCTGTGAGTAGAGGGCTGGTTTCTCGATGCAATCTACTTATCCCTTACCTATGCGCCCCCATAGGATGAGAGAGACATTAGCTAGTGGATCCACCTAAGATAGAAGTTCATGGTCCTTACCTTGGCAAGTAGGACAACCATTTTTGGTGTGGGAGACAACGAGGGATCATGTTATAGCTCACATGGTATTTGTCACAACCTAAGGTACCCCTAGGCGTAACATATCATATAGGACCCCGAGAGGCCCCATGTAGGCTACTTAGAATTCATAACATAAGAAATAGAATGAAAATACTTAAAAGGCAATTTTAATACATGAATGTTTTTAAAGAAAAGCGGAAGTCTAAACATTTGTCTCATTGGCCATCTAGTACATAAGAGTGAAATTGGGCATAGTCCATACATCATGTCCAAAACTAAAAGTAAGAAAGAAAAATAAATATAATTAAAATCCCTCCTCGAAGCATGAGGACTCATCAAAACTTGGAATCTCTTAACTAAACCTCTAGCCACGAAACTGAGAACCCATTCGGTAGGACCGTACATTTAGGGAAATGTAAGGAAGAGTATACGTTAGTACAAAATATGTTCCAAGTATGATAGCCAAGCAAAAGAACATTTAATTCATGAAAAGGGGACATTTCCATGACATGCAATGACCAAGCTAAAAAATTATATAAAAAGGGTTAAAAGATTTATGTCTTAAAACATGGTCAATGTGAGCTAACATATTTAAAACCTTTGAACACATGTGAGATACTTCTTGAAGTAAACTTACTTCATTATTATTGTTGGAATTCGCCTTAACCGACATAAAGACCATGTGAGTTATAACTTGATCCCCTAGTGTCTGCCATACCGAAAATGGTTGTCCTACATGCTAAGGCTTAGACCATGAACTTCTAGCTTAGGTGGATCCACTAGCTAGTGTCTATTTAGACAATCATCCTATGGGGGCACATAGGTAAGGGATAAAGACATTGCTTCTAGAAACCAGACCTCTACTCACGTGAAATATTCCCTCTCAGTATCCTCTCAATGCTAAGCTTAAATCCCACAGAAATAGTAATTTTCTTACCTGTTCTCATTATCCATAACAGGGCACATCATCCTTCTAATCCAAGCTAGGTCATAAGTCGTCCATGGAAAGGTATCATTCAATGTCCAATCCATGTTAGGTTTCATTAGGTTAAATTCTTAACTTTGATTCATTTAGGTGAGAAGACCTTGCAGCCGTAGAATCCTTACTATGTGAGAAAACCTTTCACAATCATACTTTCATGTGTATATGAGAAATCCATTCAACAACACAACAAAAACATCATCATTAATACTTCACTCTCAAAGCATCCTTAAAACATTTACATAAATTTCATAAGAACATGGTTGATTTCATAAACTTCTCTTTCATAATCAAATATCTACATCATATGATCATAACATGGAAAACATGGGGATTTCATGGGTTCATGGGGAATCATCATAAAATTATTAGATTAACTCAATTTATGCATAAATGATCATAGATCAATCAATTAAACCAACAATTAAAGGAGCCCGTAACATAGAAAAAAACCCTAACTCAATTGATGATTTCTAATTTTGAAAATAGGAGGATTTGGGAACTCTATGAATGGAAGGAATTCATAGATGGAAACTATCATAGCTCAATGCCAAAAGCTTCCGTTCAATAGTGGAATTGGAGACTTTCCCTAAAACCCTAGGTTGCTCTCTTCTTCAACTTTTCTAGAGAGAAATATTTTGGAGAGGAAGCACTTGATCTTCTTTGGTAAATTTTAGAGAATGACTTGAATGGTAAATTTTTGGGGTTCAAATCACTTATATAAGGATTTTAGTTAAGGAAAAAATTATGTAGTATCAATATAAAATAATTAGGAAGAGACCCAACTTCCTTTAACTTACAACTGACGTGAACCTCCAAACGAAGGCTCACACGAGCCGTCTAAGTGTCCACTAGTCATCTGGGCAGACGTGACCCTAGACCGGTGGCTTGTGGGGTTCTACCTCCCCTTCATGGCCACCTCCAAGACCCATTTTTCTCTTAACCGTCTAGGTGTTCACGAGAGGAGCCTTTCTTTGGGGAGGACATTGTCCACTCACCACAGGCACCACCACGACCCTTTTGGCTCTTCAAGAGCTATCTAGGTGATCGTGAGAGGAGCCTGGCTTTGGGGAGGAGACTCTCCACTCACCACGGGCACAACCATAAGCCGTGGTGCCCTTCATAGCCCGTGAAGGGCTCCATGAAGGGTACCATGGCTCAGTGGAGGGCTGGTGTCCTCCCCCTTGCCTCTCTTTTCAAGGTTTCTTGATTCTGGGGTTTTACATTACCTCCCCTTTAGGAACATTCATCCTCGAATGTGATTCTAGATATCTTAAGAAAAAATAACTTTAAACTTGCAACCTATCATGCATGCAATCACATGAATGCACACATCCAAGGAGGAAACATGAACTCCTAGCAAAAACATGTACAAAACATCATATCATGAAGTCTATATGCAACTAATACTCAAATGCACATAAACATATAGAACTCAATCAAGTTAACTCCTTTTCACATAACTTACGTTTTTTCATGAATATGCATTTATATATACGGTGAGTTTACAATATTTTTTATGCGTTCACTTAGAGTTTGTGTGTGTCTTGGGCTATTTTGGAATAGAACTAATGTTTGGTGTATAATATTGGCACGAAATAGGCTTGGATGTGATTGATGAAGATGCGAGGTGAAAAGATGCAAAAGTGACAACTGACAGAACGATCCATGGATGGTAGGTCCAACCACGGCCTGCGGATGGGCAGTCGTAGGTACTGGCCTGGAAGTTGAGTTCCAATAACTCAAACCACAGAGTTCTAGAGTGGACCATAGTCCATTCCACAGAATGTGGGTGAGGCATTGCAGGTTGAATATCAAGGAAGTCTGACAAGTGTTGAACCACAGAGTAAGGTGACAGACCGTAGGTCGAACCACGATCCGTTTTGCACGTCTGTCATTGATGATCTAAGAGTCGAAGGTTCCACTACCTGATGAAAGTTTCTAAGTGTTTAACCATGGAGGGGACCTACGGACCGTTGGTGGACCCACGGTTCGTAGGTCAAAGCGTCATTTTTAACTGCGTCCTGCCAGTTTATTTCCTTATTTTGTTTAGGATTTGTTTTTCTATAAATAGGAGTTATAAACATCATTTTTGGAGGTTAGACACAATTTTCTCTTCGAAATTCAATTGAGAATTTTGAGTTTCATCAATTCTTCTTGTAAGTTCATGAATTTATTTTACTCGATTATGAATTGTGATCTTTAAAGAATGAGTAGCTAAATCCACAACTAGGGTTGTGGAAACCATTAGCAATTAACAAATTATGAATAATAATTAAATAATTCTTGAATAGTGTTTATGCATGTATTGTTAATTCTTTCGCTTAGAAGTCTTTTTAACGGTGTGCAACGTTAGAACTCGCCTCGTTGCTACTTGTTGGACCAAGGAGGTAGTTAATGAGAAAAGAATTAACAACATAGATTTAGTGGATGCTATCTAATAGTCTAATGTCAATTGGAGCGAGGGTGAAAACTAAAACATATATTGATGTGATGTCTAATTAGGAGTAAAGGTAACGGTTAGTAAACCATACACCCATAGCCAAACTAAGGTGCGAGGTAAAATTCCCTACTTGGAGGACCAATCACTTACGGAGACCTAACTTACCAACTTTGCATGTAAAACACTAGGAAAGGATTACTATTATTAGGATTACTGCGTTAAGAGCTTGTGGGGAACACATATACCCTAGTTTCTCTCTCATATTGATAACTCAAAGTTTGAAACTTTCTTACTTGTTACTAAATCAACAATATGTTACTTTAGATACAGAACCCCCCCTGTTTACATTTCACGGAAGTAATTTGACTAAACATATATAATAGTGAGTTAAGTTTAAGTCTGAAACGGAGACCTAACTTACCAACTTTGCATGTAAAACACTAGGAAAGGATTACTATTATTAGGATTACTGCGTTAAGAGCTTGTGGGGAACACATATACCCTAGTTTCTCTCTCATATTGATAACTCAAAGTTTGAAACTTTCTTACTTGTTACTAAATCAACAATATGTTACTTTAGATACAGAACCCCCCCTGTTTACATTTCACGGAAGTAATTTGACTAAACATATATAATAGTGAGTTAAGTTTAAGTCTGAATCATAATCATCGTTGGATCAACCCCAACCTACAAGTTGGGTTCTTTGTTTGACAACGCTCGGTTATACTTCTTTAGGGAGGTGTAATTTGAGCGTATCAAATTTTGGCGCTGCTACCGGGGAATACGACTTTTAGATTAATTTTAACTACATTATTGAACTTTAGTCAAGTATATCCTGAGTTTCCGTTTTGCTTTTGTTTTTATTTTCTACAGGTTTCCACTGTAATGGATTCGAACCCCCCGGTATTTCTAAAAATACTTCGGTTTTCAAGATCGACTCTTTCAACCACTCAGACATCCATCCCATTTGTGCTTCACCCGCCTTATCCATCCGCGTGCTGGCAGGTAGGGGCTTATATATGTGATTTGCTACGCTTGCCTACACCTATCGGCTGATTCTATGTACGCCAAGTACACGAAGTTGAGGTGAACGATTGACCCCCTACATTCCAAAGTTGAGAAAAACTTTGAGAAAAATGAATAATCAAGGGGTCCATAATGATCCAATCATTGAAGAACATGAGGATGTAATTGAATAATGCTATCAAAGACACTTAATACAGTTCTAAGAATCAACGATCGTTAGTTAGTACATAACCCAACTAAGTGAGTTGGAGTCGAATCCCACAGGGAGTGGTACGTGTTTAAGATTCAATTGAGAAGTGCGAATATGGTCAAATCAGCCATTAGAATACACATTATCGAATAAAAACATCTTTGAAATCAGGTAATGACACGAATGTCAAATAAGGGGTTTTTGGTTTTGAAATTATCAACTACAAACAGCAGCTAACACGAAATATCAAAAATAAGATGGGTTCTTGGGATGTGATTTGATTATAGGCTGATATAGACAAATGGGTAATTGCAACTATTAGAAAATAGCTAAATATTAGTGAGTAAGTTGGACTATAGAGTAGGTAAACTTTCTCTCGAACAATTTACCTCGAATCAAGTTGATTTCTCTCGAACATCGACTAGCACACAAAATAAGACCAGCCCACACCTTAGTCCATTCACAATCTCGAGCTGAATGTGTGGAAAAGGGTTTAGGATTCACTCTCTCGAGCTGAACCCATGATAACCCAATACCTACAGACCATCAATCAATAATAACAGTTTTAAAACATCTCACTCAAGCAAGCCAAAAACACATACCAAGAAATGTGATTTTTGCTAGACATCATAAAAAGATAAAAATCGTTACCAAATTGAGTTTCCATCAACTGGGTATGATTGATTTCATCTTTACAAAGGTCCAAATCGAAGAATCTTAAAGACCCACTTCGAATTTCTCAGAAGTGAAAAACTTCAATTCTTCAAAGCTAAAGGAAAACTAGAGAAAAACTTGTCTCAATCCGCAAAACTCAGAAAAAATTATATTAGATACTCTAATTGATTCAGAAGATACTAACCAAAATGTTCAAAAATGTATTTATAGATGCCAAAAATATGCTACGAAGAGTCAGTTGGTGAAGTAATTCGGGCTTGCCGATCCACTCAGCGATCCGTCTTTTGGTCAATTCCATTGCCCTTCTGTCTTGGACTTCAGCATCCTCAAGGTCTGTAACTTTAGGCGATCCAACACTACATCGCAGAAAAACTCGGCGATCCGCCGATTGCTCTTTTCTCTCACCAACTTGGTTCTTTCCTTCAGGGCTTGGCACACTAGAACTTTAGGCGGTCAAGCAGCCGTTCGGCGAGTCGCCAAGTGGTCTTGGCAATCACCAGACTAGCTTTTCTTCATTATTTCAGCTTGCTTCATTTCGTGTTTGCAAATTAGTATCCTTGCTTTGTTCCTCAAACCATATACTTGAAATAAAGGGTTTTATATCAGTTATTGGCACAAAATAAGCATTTTAGGACACTAAATCATGGTAAATAAAGCCCTAAATGAGTCCAAATCTCATACTAATCAGCACTTCCACCTTACACTTTTGCTTGTCCTCAAGTAAAACTCAAGTTCAGCAGTTCAAAAAGGATGTCTCAAAAGTGCTACACAAGACTCAATGATGAATGCTCACAACAAGACTCAACTTACTCATGCAAGGATCAAATGTGCACTCAAAGATTCAAGTTGTGACTCACCATTACCAAAGATTGTAAAGTTTGCAATACTTGCTTCAAATGCGAGTTCAAGCTCAACAAGATAGACAATTGCCCTAACACAAAGAATGATTCCATATTCACACACAATGGTTCAACACTTTATAGCTCTGAAATCACAGGCAACTCTGACACTCACAAAGATGAACACATGCATGACTTCACCCATCTGTTTGCCATTATTTTCCAATCAAAATTTGCTTCACTCAGAAGGTTCACACACTCATAAGGTTGGCCACAAAAGAGGTATAATGTCAAATTGTTTAACTGTATAAAATTGTTACCTAAGATCATTTCAAGAGCTTGCATCACTTAGTCAATCGGACCAACGGGGAAAATTCTAACTGTCATCTAACAAGGTAAGCTCATCACACAGGGCATTCTCACCAATATCAAAGATGACTCCACACTTTCGCTAGTGTGCAATGTTCATCACAAGAGACTCATTCGATAGCCCGCTAGTCACAATGAGTTGCAAAAAGTTTACATATTGTCTATGCAACTTCATTTGACCTCATCCTAGGTGCACATTCATTTTTGTTCGATTAAGAGCACTATTATAGTCATCGGTATTGATCAAGACCTCCACTCAAATTTGCACAAGAACATCCACATTCAAACATAGTTAAGAGGTGACAAAATTTTTAGAAGGGTCAAAAACCATTCGTATTCAAAATACAGAGCCACAAGCTCAAAAATCCACAAAACAGTGTCAAAACACAATTTACAGCACAAAACCCGATATATATATGCAAAAATATAGTCTAAGAGGTAGGTATGAAATTACCTCACCCCACCATAAACAAAAAGCAATTTGTCCTCAAATGCAATAAAAATATCCAAAAGTGAATAAAAATGACAGAGGGAGGTAAAGAAAAGTCTTGTCTGCACAATATGTCCATCTACTGGGGAATCAATACCCGACGCATTACTCTGATCTTGGGCATCAGTGACCGGAGTCACATCAGTAGTACCAACTCCACTGGACCCAACCATGGTAGTGTCCCTCAAGTAGGTCTGCACAACTGAATCAACCATGGCCTCCTCAATATTCGTAAGACCCTTATAAGAAGCCTCCTCATCAAGAACAAGCAGCTCCTCATCGGTCTCAGCCTCAGACTCGACAACAGCTACCTCCTCAGTTCAGACCTCATCTCCAGTGGTAGCCGGAGGTGAATATAAATCAACTGGAAAATCAGGGACCTCTACTATCTCAAAAATCATCGACATGTTTGTGGACTTCAGCTGGTCCACATCCCTCCCCAGCTCAACAATAACGACCTTGAAAGATGTCACCTCCTTGGTGTCCCATTGGGCTTGCTTATGCACCGCTATCCGTGTCTCAAGGGCATCAATAATAGCACTCATGGGTATCACAACATCATCAAGGACCATCTCGATCATGACAAGAATGGTGGCCTCAAGCCTGGAGGCACGCCTATGACCATAATGGGCAAGCTGCCCTCTCCGTATCAATATAGCCTAGGTGAGCGGGGGTCAGGCACCAGCAGTAGTACCATATCTCGGAGGTAAGGGTGCAGCGGAGGAACTGAGAGTAATAGAAGGGACATCACTAGATGTACCTGAAGGCCCAGGGGCCGGAGTAGGCAAAGGTGCCTCTGCAGGTAATGCCTTAGTATCTACAACCGGGGATGTATCCATCAGGGCTTCCTTCTTCTTCTCTATCTCATCCTTCAAACACTCCGCCTCTATCCACCAGATATTGGTTGTGGGAGTCACTTCCACATCCTTCTTCTCATCTCTAGGCACCCAAGCTCGTCTGCACAACTGGGTGATCAGCACCCAAAAGGGGAAGGAAGTTTTGTGCTGCTTGGCCCTCATGACCATTTCCTGTGCAATAATGATCACCAGGTTAAGCCTTGTCCCATCAATGATGCAACCAAGATAGGCTTCTTTGGCATGGCAGAGAATCTACTTATTTTGAGATGGCATAATAGTTCCGCTGATGAAGCCAAACCAGAATCTTGCTGCTATATTGAGGCCCTTCTTCTCAATGGGTACTCTAACCTCAATCCACTTGGGAGTACCGTCAGATATCAAGGGAGCCAACCACTTTTTCATTGTAAATAAAGCCCTAAATGAGTCCAAATCTTGGACTAATCAACACCTCGAACATAAACTTTTGTTTGTCCTCAAGTAAAACATAAGTTCAACAGTTCAAAAAGGATGTCTCAAAAGTTCTACACAAGACTCAATGATGAATCCACACAACAGGACTCAACTTACTCATGCAAGGATCAATTGTGCACTCAAAGATTCAAGTTGTGACTCACCATTACCAAAGATTGTCAAGTTCGCAATACTTGTTTCAAATGCGAGTTCAAGCTCAACAAAGATACTCAAATGCCCTCACACAAAGAATGATTCCATATTCACACACAACGGTTCAACACTTTATAGCTCTGAAATCACATGCAACTCTCACAGTCACAAAGATGAACACATGCATGACTTCACCCATAGGTTTTCCCTTATTTTCAAATAAAAATTCGCTTCAGCTCACTCAAGATCAAAAAAGTCTGTTCAAGGCTTGTAACATGGCTGAGTGCAAAGGTATGGATATTTAGGCTCAGTGGCTTCTATCCTCATGAAATGTTGTATGCACAACACTTTCTTTCCTTTTCTTCAACATTTTCACTCATGCTCAAAAGTCACTCCATTTTTCACTTCTAATGGAATACCGGACACCCCATTTCTCTTTCACTTTGACAACTTTATTTCAAAACTTTTTCGCTCTTTTTCATTTTCATTCTTCATTTCTTTTTCTCTTTTTTTTTGTATCGTGGGGTTCCATCTTTCTAAAAATCATGGATCGGAAGGGGGATTTCTTTGCACTTCTTGATTTACCTTCTCCTTTCACCACACCCCCAACTTATGCTTTTGGCCTTAGTTGGCTATTCAAACAAGCCACAGTTCATGAGGATTATGAGTGGATGGATAAAGAGAGGTCTCATTTGCTCAAGTTTCTTCCAAAAAAAGGATAAGGTTCAAAGGGGGTACAAGCAAAGTTCACGCACTCACAAGGTTGGCCACAAAATAGGTATAATGTCAAATTGCTTAACTGTTTAAAATTGTTGCCTAAGCTCATTTCAACAGCTTGCATCATTTAGTCAATCGAACCAACAGGGCAAATTCTAGGTCTCATCAAACAAGGTTCACGGTAAGCTCATCACACAGGGGATTGTAACCAATATCACACAAGACTCCACACCTTCGCTACTGTGCAATGTTCATATCAAGAGACTTATTCAATAGCCGGCTAGTCACAATGAGATGCAAAATTTTTACATATTGTCTATGCAACTTCATTTGGCCTCATTGTAGCCGCACATTCATTTTTGTTCGATTAAGAGCTCTAATACAATCATCGGTATTGTCTTGCCACGTGATATGCTTATCTCCTCTGTTCAAAATAACAACACAAAAACCAAAACTGAAAGCAATGGACTCAACTATGACTAAAAAGAACAAAATTCAAATTCCACAAAAGAATCTCAATCAACACCACTCCTAGGCAGCGGCGCCTTTTTGATAGAATAACGCTATCAAATGGACTTAATCCAATTCTAAGAATCAACGATCATTAGTCAGTATATAACCCACCTAAGTGAGTTGGGGTCGAATCTCACAAGGAGCGATAAGTGTTTAAGATTCAATTGAGAAGTGCGAATATGGTCAAATCAACCATAGGAATAGACATTATCGAATAACAACATCTTTTAAATTAGGGGGTAACACCAATGTCAAATAAGGTGGTTTTGGTTTCGAAATTATCAACTACAAATAGAAACCAACACGAAATACTAATAATGAGATTGGTTCTTGGGATGTGATTTGATTATAGGATGATATAGACAAATGGGTAATTGCAACTATTAGAAAATAGGTAAATATTAGTGAGTAAGCTAGACTATAGAGCAGGTAAACTTTTTGTCGAATAATTTACCCTGAATCAAGTCAATTTCGCTTGAACATCGACAAGCACGCAAAATAAGAGAAGCCCACACCTTAGTCCATTCACTCTCTCGAGCTGAATGTGTGGAAAATGGTTTACGATTCACTCTCTCGAGCTGAACACATGACAACCCAATACCAATAGACCATTAATTAATCGTAGTTTTTAAAAGTTCTCTCTCGACCAAGCCAAACACACATGTATAGAACTGTATTTGCAACTACAATTCTTAAATTAAACCACAATTATTGATTGAACTCACCTCTAAATAGCAGTTAGACTAAGAATTAGCAATAAACCAAATTAACCCATAATCACATAATCACACCCCAATAATTTGGGTTTTACCTAGACATCATAAAAAGATAAAAATCGTTACCAAATTGAGTTTCCATCAACTCAAAATTTTGCTTCAGCTTTCTTTACTTCATTCTTTCAGCTTGCTTCGTTCCTTTTTTTCAAATTAGTGGCCTTGCTTTGTTCTTTAATTCATATACCTTGAAATCAAGGGATTTACATCAGTTATTGATAAAAAATAAGCATTTGAGGACACTAAATCATTCTATATACAGCCTTATATGAATCCAAATCTCGGACTCATCAGGATGGAGTTGAAGTGCAGCCTCCTAGAGTTGGTAATGTGAATGCTCAGGTACATGGTGGTAATCTAATCAGAGATGCAGTGAGGGTTCAAAATCCGTCAGAACCTTGGTTACGTGACAACTACAGGATCAACTACAATACAATTGAATCAGAAGGACCTATTGTTCTCCCTCCTCTACCTCCAGGGCATACATTTGTGGTGACTAGCAATCTAATGCAAATTCTTACAACAAGAGGGTTGTTTTCTGGTCTAGTTTCAGAAGATCCAAATGTTCACATGGCTAAATTCAAAAGTGTCTGCAAGAGTTGTGTGGGATGACCAAAATTGGATATGAATGTTATAGGTTTGAGTGTCTTTCAACTGTTATTGACCGGTGATGCTGCGATGTCATT
Source organism: Solanum tuberosum (assembly GCF_000226075.1). Taxonomy (NCBI): domain Eukaryota; kingdom Viridiplantae; phylum Streptophyta; class Magnoliopsida; order Solanales; family Solanaceae; genus Solanum; species Solanum tuberosum. The sequence goes on along the minus strand of NW_006239334.1, from coordinate 298,497 downwards.
TTCTAAGCTTTTATATAATTTGATTCATACATAGGGCCAATTGCATAAGGTGTTCATGGAAAAGTACTTTCCAGTGTTTAGAAAGCTAAATCACAAGGATAAACTGAACAATTTTGTAGCACTACCTGCAAAGTTTGTAAGTAGTTCATGGGATAGCTTCACTACTTTCATAAAAAGTGTTCTGAATCACCGCATAAATGATGAGTCACCTCATATATGATGAGTCACTGAAGGAGTACTTCTACGGAGGTCAGGATGACAATGGAAAAGCTGTGCTGGATACTATTGCTGGAGGATCATATGGTGAGTGCACTTTTGAGGAGATCGCTGAGAAACTGGAGAATATTTCATAGAATAATAAGGCTTGGAGCACTCGAAAGGCGAACACTGGTAGAAGGACATTTGCAGTTCAAGCTACACCTAGTCAATTCAGTGATGATATTCGTGAAGAGATGGATCAAGTGAGGACAAAACTGAGTTTGGTATTAAAGCATGTGAGTGAAGGTGCAAAAAAGGTGAATGCAGTAAACTACTTAACAGAGCTCCACCACCACCAGTTGAGGAATGTTACTATGAGAAGGATGCATAACTGGTTACTGATCAGACGAGGGGTTTCCGAAACAACGCCCAAGGTACCAGCTCGGATAATTGATGCCGAGGTCAAGGAAACCGAAGTTGAAACTATGGAAACTATAATTGAGAGGGAAACTATGTCCTTGATGGGAACTACAATCGTGATAATAACTACAACCGGAACAACTATGGCAACATAAATGAGAGAGTTGGGCCTTATGTTCCACCGGGGAATAGGGAATCTGGCAATAGAGAGGTTGGGGGTAGTATGTCATGCATTGAGGATATAATGCAAAAGATGATGAAGAGATTTGATGCAACTGATGAGAATGTGAAAGAGATGCAAAATGACTTGTCTAGAATCAGTCAAAGAGTTGATTCCCATGAAGTGTCGATCAACCAACTTGAGTAGTAGTTTAGTCAGTTATCCGCTACTGTGAACCCACGTTAGCCTGGCACACACCCTAGCAACACCATCCTGAATCCGAAGAATGATGGGTATTATATGGAAGTCACTACTCAAGGAGGTAAACATACCATTGATCCCCCTATGCTGTCTAAGGTTTAAATTGTCGTAGAAAAAGATGCCGATGTGATTGAGGTTACTGGAGAGTCAAAAAATGCTACAGAGAAGGAAGCGGAGGTGACACAAAAAGTTGTTCCCATGCCTAGACCTCCACCACCATTCCCACAGAGATTGATGCAGAATACCGAAGAAGGAAAATACCGCAGGTTCATAACTATGTTGAAATATCTTTCCATCAATGTTTCGTTGATAGAAGCTTTGAAGAAAATGCCTGGGTATGCAAAATTTATGAAAGATTTTGTGACCAAGAAAAGGGCCGTCAGTTTTGAGAATGATGAGAGGTTGCAACATTGCAGTGCTATTGCTACTAGGTCACTTATCTAGAAGAAAGAGAAGCCCAGAGGTTTCACTATTCGTTGTACCATCGGGATTTTGAACTTGGTGAAGGCTTTGTGTGTCTTGGGTGCTAGCATGAACTTGATGTTGTTGTCTATTTATAAGAAGTGGGGTTTTGGGGATCCAAAACCGACGGCGATGCGTCTACTCATGGTCGATAGAACTGTGAAGAAGCCAATTGGTGTTCTCCAAGATGTCCTTGTGAAAGTGGAGTCATTCATTTTTCCTGCAGATTTTGTGATACTGGAATATGAGGTTGATTTTGAGGTTCCCATCATCTTAGGGAGACCATTCCTTTCTACTGGGCCTGCCTTAGTCGATATGGAGAGAGGGTAGATGAAGTTCCGACTGAATAATGATGATGTACTTTTAATATCTATAGGTCTATGAAGCAGGAAACAAATCTTAAGTCGGTATTAGTGGTAAATTATATTGAAGAATGTGGTTCTGATGTGATGAATTAGTTGCCACACTTGATAGGTTCGAATTTCGTTACAAACATTGAGCACCAAAGGAAACTCTTGCCGAACTACTAGACAAATGGTAGTTGCCTAACTCTTGCCGAACTACTAGACAAATGATAGTTGCCTAACTCTTGCCGAACTACTAGACAAGTATTGAGCACCAAAGGAAACTTAATCTACCTATGCAAGACGTGGAGAAAAAGGAAATCATCAAATGGTTGGATGCTGGAGTCATATACCGTATTGCATATAGTAGTTGGGTGTGTCCTGTTCAATGTGTACCTAAGAAAGGTGGGATTATTGTGGTTCCTAATGAAAAAAATGAGCTTGTCCCAATTAGGCCAGTAACTGGATTGAGAGTATGCATGGACTACCGCAAGCTAAATGCCTGGACAAAAAAAGATCACTTCTCGATACCGTTCATGGACCAGATGCTGGATCATATTACTGGTACGGGTTTGTATTGCTTTCTAGATGGGTTTTCGGGCTGTAATCTAATCTCCATAGCTCTGGAAAATCAAGATAAAACCACCTTCACATTTCCATATGGGACTTTTGCCTTTAAAAGGATGACATTTGGGTTGTGTAATGCTCCAACAACTCTCCAGAGGTGTATGATGTCGATATTTTCAGATATGGTGGAGGATACGATATAGGTATATATGGATGATTTCTCTGTGGTAGGTGGCTCGTTTGATGGTTGTCTGAGGCATCTGACCGAGGTAATGAAACGATGTGAAGAGTGAAATCTTATGCTCAATTTGGAGAAGTGTCACTTCATGGTGAAAGAGGGTATCATCGAATTTCTGAGAAAGGTATTGAGGTTGATAGAGCCAAAGTTGAGGTAACAGAAAAGCTTCCACCACCTATCTATGTTAAAGGTGTTAGAAGTTTTCTTGGGCATACAGGTTTTTATCGGAGGTTTATCAAAGATTTCTCTAAAATTGAACACCCATAGCGCAAACTACTCAAACTTGAGTGTAAGTTTGATTTTGGTAATGCTTGTCTGAGAGCATTTGGAGATTTCAAAGCGAGGTTAGTAGCAACACCTATCATTATTTCACCTGATTGGGGCAACCGTTTAAAGTAATATGTGATGCGAGTGGGGTGGCGCTTGGTGTGGTATTGGGACAAAGGCGAGAGAAGATTCTTCATCTGATTTACTATGCCAACAAAGCTCTGAATGTGTGTCAAAAGAAATATATTGTGACTGAACAGGAACTCCTTGCTGTGATTTCCACATTCGAGAAATTTTGATCATACTTGCTTGGTACAAAGGTCATACTGCATACTAACCATTCTTCATTAAGGTATATGATGGCTAAAAAGGATGCAAAACCGAGGTTGATTAGATGGGTATTTTTGCTGCAAGAGTTCACTTTTCAGGTGAAGGATAGAAAAGGGACAGAAAATCAGGTTGCCAACCATTTGTCCATATTAGAGGAGCAAGCTATTCCCAAGTTAGGAGATGGGGCTGCAATTAATGATGCATTCCCAAACAAACATGTATTGGCTGCTTCTTATGATCTTATCCCTTGGTTCGCTAATTTTGCTAACTACTTGGCAAGCGATTTGGTTCCATCAGATTTGTCATTTCACAAAAGGAAAAAGCTTATGTATGATGTGAAGAAGTTCTTCTAGGATGAGCCTTACTGTTTAGTATTTGTGCTGATGGGATTATCCATCGATGTGTCCCCGAGGTTGAAATGATGAGTATACTAGAGGCGTTTCATTCATCACCTTTTGGTGGGCACCATAGTGGTATTCAGACTGCTCATAAAATCTTACAGTGTCGGTATTACTGGCCTACCATCCACCAAGATGCTCATGATTTCGCCAAGTCTTGTGACCGTTGCCAAAGAGAAGGAGGAATTTCAAAGAAGCAAGAGCTACCTATGAATCCGATATTGGTGATTGAGTTATTTAATATCTGGGGTCTTGACTTCATGGGTTCATTTGTTAGTTCACATGAGATGAAGAACATTCTTGTTGCGGTTGAATCTCTATCGAAATGGGTGGAAGCTATTGCACTTTCAATCAATGAGGGAAAGAGTGTCACCAAATTCCTAAAAATATGTTTCTTCTCCAGATTTGGTACACCTAAGGCGATTATCAGTAATGGAGGTTCTCACTTTTGTAATAAGTTGTTCAAGGTGTTGCAACAGAAATATTGAGTTCTTTGCATTGTAGCTACTCCTTAGCACCCGCAGCCTACTGTGCTAGTTGAGGTGTCAAAGAGAGAGATAAAGATAATCCTTGCAAAGACTGTGAACGCCAACCTAACGAATTAGTCAAGAAGGCTTGATGATGCTCTATGGGCCTATCGCACCACATTCAAGACTCCCATAGGTATGTCCCCCTACCAACTTGTATATCGAAAGTCATGCCATTTGTCGGTAGAATTAGAGCATAAGGCGATGTGGGCACTAAAGAAGTTGAATTTGTATTGGGCTACCATATCGAGTCAAAGAATGAGTCACATGAATGAGCTTGATGAGTTTCGCCTAAAAGCAGATTAAAGTTCAGCCTCGTACAAGGAGGAGATGAAGACATATCATCATCAAGAGAATGAAAAGCGCAAATTTTTTGTCGGTGAGAAATCGGAGAGTGCAAGAAATGATTGAGGCCTGCTATCTTGATGAAGTATGAGTAATACCTGTCTACGTCGTGCCAGGACGTTAAATCAAGCCCTGCTTGGGAGGCAACCCAAGATGTACAATATAGCCAACAATAGGTTTTTCTTTTCGATATAGGTGTTTTCCTCTTTCTTTTGATTTATGTAGCTTTTTAGATATGTGTTTATTTTTATGTTTTAGTGTTGGCTAGATATAGAATAGGGTCCGTGCCTAAAATGTGTCTAGAAAATGTAAAAAGAAAGTCCTAATGGTTACTATGTGTGCAGGGATGAAAAGTTAAAAATCTGCAAAAAATAGTTATGCAATGGTCTATAGACTCCATCGACGGTCCGTTGGATAATACACGGACCGTGGATGGCATCCCTAGATCCGAGGTAAGTTTTCTAATTTTTCTAAGTGTCAGAGTGACCTATGGTCCGTAGGTCAACCCACAGACCATCGACGGGGTCTCGTGGGTCCAACTTAGGGTTCTGCTTACCCCGACCCAGACCCATCTTTTATAAAACCTTTCAATTTTAAAACCATCTCCCACTTCCAAAATTCCCTCCGATCATTTTTCAACCCTACAAATACCCATAATCATAAATCAATTCCCCAAAATCACTCCCATAACTGATCCAAATCCATTTTTCTTCCCCAACAATTTCACAGTCTGGGTGGGTTCGGTGTCGAAGGCTAGCAAAGGGTCAAGTATTTCATTGCACTAACACATTCACCAACTTCGATTACTTGTAAGTTAAACGATTTCACTATAAATTTTAATTCTCTGTTCATTGTTTAGACAATCAAATCACGAAGTTGAAACTTGACCTTGGACTGTTAATCTACTATTTGAATGTTGAATTGTAGTTAGAAAAGCTCTTGGAATGATAGTATGTGAGTGTGTTATAAATTAAAACCAGATAAATCGGTTAATGGGTCTAAATTGGATGTTTTGACTTAGGGTTGTTCAATGGTTTTGTGAAAATGTAAATAAAGTTGACTGATCACAACCCTAGGGATGACGAACTACCAAAATTTATGTTGAAATGCATGTGTAGGCCTAGTTTGATGGTATGTTTGTTGGAATATGACATTGACTATGAATTCCAAATCTGAAACCAGACACATAACTGACCCACAATCTCAACCCACAAACCGTAGGTCTACCTAGGAAACGTAGGTCGAGGTCCGTGGACTAGTGGCACACACAAAAAATTGCTTAAGCATAGAACCACGGTGTGGACTACGGTCCGTCGTTCCATCGATGTACCGTTCTGCACATCCGTGGTTCCACCATCTAAGACCCAAAAATGGGAACTCTGACCTACGGAGGGGACCCACAGACCGTCGTTCCATTGATGGACCGTAGGTACCTACCCTGGGTCAAGTGTTCAGCTACTGTCCAGAAATTTTTTTAGTTTTTGTTTGGGTCTGATTTTTGTTCAAAATTTCTTCAATGTGTTTTATTGTCTTGTTTTGGTACTAACAACTCTTCCACAGGTACCATGGCTCTGAAACAAGTTGTTACCTATGCACGAGGGGGCAAGTAAAAGTCAGTTTCCCCTTCCCGACATATGATAGATGTGAATAGTGATACAAAGTACATGCTACCAGGGTCTCCCCCACTGTACCCCACACTACTAGGAACAGAGCCCAACAGGTTAGCTTCAAAGAGGTCACTGCCCCCCAGTTTGAGGAGGGGCCATACAGATCGAAGCACAGGCTGACTTAGAGTCGCAGTCCGGCTTAGTCATAGCAGCAGCACCGCATATTCATCAGTTACCGATAGCTTAAGCGTCAGCCTGACACCTACCTGAGTTGAGCCTCATCCCAAGGCCGATGAGCCGAACATATAGTGTCTCCCTGGCTAGCATCATATATATGAGAATGGAGCGATGATGAATGTGAACCGACGGATGGCCAGGATCATGACTGAGGAGAGCCAGGTCCTTACAGGCAGCCTCTACACTGCTCTAGCTATTGATGAGCTCTTCTGGAGACACCGATGAGAGTGAATGGCACAGAACCCGAGGAAATACAATTAGTAGATGACTAGAGATTTTTATGCTTCTTATGCTGCCACCGTCAGACACTCAATATCTAAATGGACAATACCCACAACTCAGCCTCCACTTCAATCAGCACTGGTGCGGGGATTCCCCGTAGACTTCTCATTGGTCACCATTCACACTCTGCCTATCAGAACAGCAGAGTATGACTAACAGATAGGCATCTTTCAGAGGGGGGCATTTCGGAGGAATGCCGACCAGAGGGAGACAATGTTGAGGTGGTTGGCTCATCATATTACCAAAGATGGTGAGCGCACTGAGTGGGTTTGGACTGGTAGCCTTGGTATTAGGAAGGCTACACTGAGCTTTACTACAAAGTTCTTCTGGTTGTAGGTTAAGAATAGACTGTCCCCGACTCAGGCGGAAAAAGTTGTTACATGGGACCGGGCCATGATGATTGCAACCATTCTAGTAGTTTTGGAGATCGACTTTGCCCGCATCTTGATTGTAGAGATCCATGAAAAGGCCTCCAAGACCACCACCACCCTGCCTTTATCGTGTCTCATTTTCCACCTCTGCAGGGATGCTTCTGCTCCCATTTGGCATTGTGATTGGTTGCAAGACTCTGAACATCGACCTCATTCAAGATGATGGAAACCTAGATGCACCAAAGAGAGAGACACATGTTGATGTACCGCCCTTCAGTGATTACCTAGCTACGGATGTAGAGCAGATGTAGGCCGATGACACTAACATTCCGGTGCCTACATTAGATTCTAAGGCTCCACCGTCTCTAGCCACTAGTCAGGCCCCTAGCTCATCCCGAGCCACTCTCTCTTCAGTGCCCACTCCTGTTCCTCTAGCTCTAGTTCAAAAGCTGGAGACACAGATGGCCACAGTGCTACAACATATCACACCATGGATACAATGTTTTATTGCGTAGTTTGAGGTGAAGATGGAGAAGATGATGGATCGGAAGATTTAGGCCATTCATAAGCACTTGGATTCTTTCGAGTTGAGAGTCTTCGAGAGTCCATCCCCAACCATAGATGTGATCACCTTCAAGCAGGAACTGGCTAGCCTCTATGCTGATGTTGCTACACTCCTAGCCCCCACTGAGACTGAGCTAGATTCTGCCCCTATGGAATCGGAGGATGAGGTTGTGATGAATGCTCTATTCAGCGATACTATGCCACCACCAGATTCTTCCCGTGCTGCTGGGAAGCGCCACCGCTCTGACCACACTTTCGACACTGAGGATGCTCGACGATTGATGAAGAAGGAGCACTAGCAGTTGGAGTAGGCCTAGAGGGCGTCTATACTTGATGAGGAGAGGAGATAATAGCGGGCTCGTGAGGTGGGTGTTGGCCCATCTGGCAGTTTAGGCACTACTGAGGGTGCTACGTTAGTTGATGAGGGCGCTCATGGTGGCTTTCATAGTATTGAACAAACGGGCTCTGGGAAACCAGATCCACCCGCTTCTTGAGAGGTCTTCGGCGCATATGCGCCATAGGTTTGCTTTACCATATGTTTTAGTTTTGATTTTTGTGCATTAAGGGAAATTGCACCTTATTTTGTTGGGGTTAGGTAAATGGAGTGTGAGTGATAGGGTGAAGTTTGAGTAAACCATTTCCTAATCCTCCATTGGGATTTTCTTGCCTGTGTTCTTTTCTCCCAAAGGATTGTTTACTTTTATGTTAAACCGACATGTTTAGGATTGTATGTGTAAAAGTAGTTAAAAGAATTAAAGCATGATGGCATAAAAAAGCATGAAATTGATACTCGTCCAAAAAGTTTGAAATGGCTAGATCTTTAGGCTTCATGAGTTGAATGTGCTGGATCTCAATATAACATGATAAGGAACTGGTTTGACCTCATGACTTAAGGTAAAACTTGAACTGGGTAATATAATAATATGATAATGAAACAATGTGCAAAGTGTGTGTTATAAAAGTTTGAATGTTCATACAGTGTGTGCCAATCTAGAACCTTCCCCGTTGGTCCTGCTAAGATAATCTAGGCTAGAAGTTGGGAGATGATCATAGGCCCTGGTTCAAATAAGTCCACTAAAGCCTAACTGATTCAACCAAAAGAAATAAATGTTTCATTTGATCTAAATATTTGGGCCTAATGTAAACCACTTCTTTCAATATACCTAACTCACTTTCCCTGAAATAATTGTCTTTGCCCCGGTCCCTCCTTGGACATGTGCACCTTGACTTAGGCCAAAAGCCTAAGATGAGGGTGGCTAATTCAAAAAGTTACGTTTATCTTAGCCCTGGTCTGACATCGGATATTTTGTACCTCAACTCATGCAAAATATGTAAGTTGAGGGTGGCTATGAAAGAGGAAACCGAAAGAAAAGGGTATGAAAAGAGTTTGTGTAAAAGAAAGAAAGAGATGAAAAATAAAATAGAAGAAGATGTGACTTTGTCCAAAAGAAGCAAGAAGATGATTGACAAAATTGTTAAAAGAAACATAGAGTAATAAAATGAAAGAAAAAGAAGAAAGTAAAAAACAAGAGCTATAAAGTCAAAAGTCACATCAGTGGGAAAGAGAGTCAAGGGAAAGAACAGAAAGGTTAAAGATGTCAAGAATTGGTTGAGAAAAGAGGTAAAAAGCTAGCATTTCTCAAGGAGGGAAAAAAGTAACTAAAAAGTACCCAAATGTATCCTACTTGACCCTGAGCCTATGTTACAAGCTATGAAAGTCCTAGAGTGATCCTAGCGACTAGTTTTGAGAGTCAAAGCTTTGAAAATAAGGGCAAGCCTATGGTATTGAGCACTAACTGTACCTGAAGTAACTTCTGAGCGTTAGTGTTGAATGAATCCTAAAACTTGACATTCATATCTATTGTGTGTGAAAAAGGATTTTTTTAAAGTGAGGGCACTCATTACATTGTTGGAGAATTGATACTTTGGTCACTATGAAATGTGTATGTTGTGATAACTGTTGGTCGATCTATGTCATGTTTTGTTTCGTATAAGTTAGCTTGTTGAGTCTAGATGAAAAGAATTGCACTAATGTAATGGAACTGATTGTAAAAGCCATGTGATTGCTTGAGTTTATATGTCTACTTCTACATAAGAGTCGTTTAGAGTTTAGTGTGTCGCTTGAGGAAAAACAACAAGTTTAAGTTAATGGTGTTAATATACTGTGAGTTTATGCATTTTTGATGCGTTTCACCTAGAGTTTGTGTTTTTCTTGGGCTATTTTGGATTAGAAATGGTGTTTTGTGTATAATGTTTGCAGGAAATAGGTTTGGATGCAGTTGATGAAGATGCGAGCTAAAAGGATGCAGAAGTGGCCAGCAACAGAGCCACCCACGGATCGTATGTCCAACCACGGGCCGTGGATTGGCAGTCGTAGGTCCTTTCCTGGAAGTTGAGTTTCAGTGACTCAAACCACGGAGTGCCAAGATGGACCATAGTCCATTCCCGCGACCGTGGGTGAGGCATCGTAGGTAGAACATCAGGGAAGTTTGGAAAGTGTGGAACTACAGAGCAAGATGATGGGCTGACGGTCGACCCACGGTCCGTCCTGCACGTCTGTCATTGATGATATGAGAGTTGAAGGTTCCAGTACCTGATGAAAGTTTCTAAGTGTTGAGCCACGGAGGGGATCTACGGACCGTAGGTCGACCCAGGGTCCGTAGGTCGAAGAATCGTTTTAAACCGCGCCTTGCCAATTTATTTCCTTATTTTGTTTATTGTTTTATTTAAGATTTTTTTCTATAAATAGGAGTTATACACCTCATTTTTGGAGGTTAGACATTACTGTAAACCTCTAGTTTTTGGTGTTTTAGAATTAACTTGCAAACTTTAGCAATTTGATTTTCAGAATTCGTTTTATACAATTTTCTCTTTGAAATTCAATTGAGGATTTCAGGTTTCATCAATTCTTCTTGTAAGTTTATGAATTGGTTTTACCCAATTATGAATTCTGATCCTTCAAGCATGAGTAGCTAAATCCACAACTGTAACACCCCGAAAACTAGTAGGCTAAATTAGAGCTTGACGTGAGGGTTAGAGTCGTAGATATAACTCCCCGTAGTTAAAATGAAGGGTTGAAGGTTAGGACGTCAAGGTACAACTCTTAAAGGACAAACCAAGGGTCCTTGAGGAGGACCCAAAATCTGTGCAAAAATAGTCCACTCACGGAAGGGACCCACACCCTGTAGGAGGTCCCACACTCCTTGGGTGAGGGGTCTCAGGTCAGGGTCCCAAAAGAAGAGCCAAAAACCACCACCTATGGATGACCAGCACGCCTCGTGGGTCCATCCAAGGCTCGTGGGCATGATCTCGTGGGTGAGGCAATGGGAATGTTTAAGTCGGTTACGTGTTGGCTTATGGAATTTCTGGAATAAATTAGTTATTAAGTGATGTCATTTTACCCTTGTTTAGACCAACTAGATAATGACTTTAGAACCTTAATTAAGTCATTCCAAATCATTCTCTCAACTCACATAAACGAAACCCAATTCCTTCTCAAACATACGCTCTCTAGAAAGAAGAAGAAGAAGGTCAAGTATGTCAAGACTCCATTGTTTAAAGCTTGCTAGGATTTGTAATCAAGGTATGATGGATTATTCATTCATGGACTTCTTTCATCCATGAATCCCCCATGTTTCCCCCAATTGTGAAGATAAACCCCAATTCTAGTTAGGGTTTCTTCCTACATTGTGGGTATTGTTGTATGTTGATCCAATTGAGTGGATAATGGTTTTTTATGATGTAATTACATATTTTAGTATGATTATACATGTATTCTTAATTTATCTAATATTATAGGGTTTGATCTTAGGCATATTTATGCGACTAATAACCAATTTATCCCATTTATATAGCTAAGTTTGAGAGCAATTTCTTAGTTGGAACTACAATTTTAGAGTCTATTGATTGTGTTTCCTCTAACCAATATGATTAGATGTTTCAGGGTCAAAAGCAAAGAAGAAGGAGCTAAAAATGGCACCTGGGAAAAGGTTGGAAAATAGAAGACGATGTTGCTGGGAAGAATGGCCAAGAAACTAGAAAATACACTAGGAGGGAGCACCTATGCGTCGCGGAGCTGAAACCTGTATGCAGAAAACAAATTCTTCTTAACAGTGGAGTGCGCGTTAGGGGCGCGTCACGGAGAGGATCCTTTTGTGCACAAATTGGTGCGAGGGAACAGGTCCACGTCGCGGACCTGGACCCCAGAATTTTGTCACGTATTTTATTTCAGACTATAAATAGCCTAACTGTGTTAATTTATCATTATCCAGTTTTTGAAAAATAGGAGAACATCGATTTGGGAAATTTTGCTGACACTATCTAGGGCTTTTCTTCAAGTCCTTCATTTTGGTAAACACTTCTATGATCTTTGCACATTATTTTATGATGTTTTATCGTATGAGTAGCTAAAACCCCTTATTCTAGGGTTGTAGCTACGATTAATGGTGTGATAATATTTGTTTCTAGCATGAGATGTGTTTTCTTGTGATTTATGATTACATTCTTGTTTAACTATTTTAATGACTGATTAACATTAAAATAAACTCATTGTCCACTCTTGAATTTGGAAGATGGATAGAGAGATAGCCCAAAGAATGTGAGAAGTGTGTTCATTCTAGGGTAAAGCTTAGAGTGTTTCGTATATAGGATAGGCTTATACCTATATATCGCGCTTGATTAGTTTGCAAGATGATAGCTTAATGCTCTGCTATTGGTTCATGCCTATCCCCGCTCAATGATTTCGTTAGGCTGTCAATGGTGGTAGGCAATTAGAGGTCGAGAGATCATGATCATAAAATTAACCTTGTAAATCCATAATGAGGTTAAACTGTCGAATGCTAGGATGAATTATTATTATGCTTAAAATTGGTATATGCTACAACCCTGGAATATTTTCCCAAATTGCAAAATTTCCTTATTTGAAACTATTTAATTGTAGTAATTTTTTTTATTCTCAACTTAGTTGATATAAACAAATTCCTGAAATTGTCTATCCCATAAGTAAAATTTATTTTAGACACGATAAAGTTATTATTTGTTGATTTGAAGTCTTTTGGGTTAGATAATCTGGCTCGAAAGAGTTGATGTACTACTTGAGTGACCACGTGCACTTGTGTGTGCTTTTGGACACAACAAGATTTTGGCGCCGCTGCCGGGGACTTAAAAATTGGCAGATATCTAATTTTTGAGTGTCTAAATTATTTGTACAAGTGTTGACAACTTGATCTTGGCTTTTTATTTCTCAGGTTGTGTCAGGTTTTCACACTAGAAGACGACCAGGACTTGGTAGAGCCTCTAGCTAAATCGGAGAGATTTTTTCGTTACAGGAGATGGCAAAGAAGACTCACATATCATGTTCCTCTTGTCGCTAGTGAACCAAATACTTCAGAAAAAAGGGAGGATCAAAACACACCTGCAGTGATGGCAGAAATAAAAGTGAGAGATGTGGCAATCCCACAGACCACCAATGTTACCTCAAGTATTCAGAAACCTACCGCTGGTGGGAGGTTTGCATTGAGGTAGAACATGGTGCAACTATTTCCCACAAATGGACAGTTCACTGGTCTATCTCATGAGGACCCACGAGTGCATAATCAGAATTTTCTCAAGATCAATGACATGTACACCCCTTCCGGAGTGAACTCTGATTATGTGAGGATCACATTATTCCCTTTTTCTCTACTAGGGGAATAAAAAATAAGGCTGAACTCTGAGCCAACAAATTCCATAAAATCTTGGGATGATCTTGCCTAGAAGTTCTTGATAAGGTTTTTTCCATCTAGGAAAACAGCCAAGCTGAGAAATGACATATTAAGCTTCTGATAGAAAGGAGGAGAAAACTTGTACCAAGCTTGGGACATGATTAAGTCCCTGTGGTTAAGTTGTCCACATCATCATCAAGTTAACTAATAGTTGGTCCATACCTTAATTGAAGGGTTGGAATCAAACACGAAAATTTTACTTGATTCTACCGTAGGTGGACAAGCTTTGGAGAAGACATATACTGAGCTGTTTACATTGTTCAATAGAATTTTTCAAGGTAATCCTGAGTGGAATAGAGTAAGAGCTAAAACGGTCGTACAAAAGACTGCTGGAGTGTTGGAAATGGATGCAGTGACAGCTCTGACTGCACAGATTTCAGTAATGCAGAATATGATAACTACTCATTTTAGCAACATGTCACTAGGACATCAGCAGGCTCAAGTTAATATGGTGCAGCAACCACCAACTTGGTGTGAAGTATGTGGAGGTGGAGATCACAATGCTGAGGTATGCGGAGCAAATCGAGAATCTGTTCATTTTGTAGGTAATGCTCAGCAAGGCGGAAATCAGCACAACTATGGAAATATCTACGACCGAAGCTGGCGGAATCACCGAATTTTTTTATGGGGTGGTAATCAAAATCAAAACCAAGGACAAAACCAATATAGTCCACAAGGTAGTGGACAATAGTACAATCAGCAAAGCCATGGAAACTAGCAAGGTAATGGTAATCAGCAGGCGGCCAAGCAAGGTGATATGATTGTGGAGGATATGCTAAAACAAATCATGGTTGACCAAGCTACATTGGCAACAGATGTCTGAAACAACCAACTGGCAACTCAGAATTTAGAGAAGCAGTTTGGGCAATTTTCTACTGCCCAAAATTCTCCACCATAAGGGGCTGCCTGGAAATACTAATCAGAACCCAAAATAGGTAAATGTTGTAAGTACTCAGAATGGTCGTCCATTGGAGGAGTTAATGCCATAGACCAAAGCTGTAGAAGAAAAAGGAAAGTAGGCAGATGAAGCTGGACCAAGTGAGCAAAAAGTGGATGAGGAACCAAAAGCAAAACCACCTACTCCATTTCCACAGAAATTTAAATAGCAGAAGGAGAAGGAATGTTTGAGTAAGTTTATTGAACTACTCAAACAAGTACATGTTAACTTGCCTTTGATTGGCGTGTTGCAGGGAATTCCTAAGTATGCCAAATATGTAAAAGATGTGGTAGCCAACAAGAGTAGATTGTCTGAGTATGCAAAAGTAGTACTCACGGAAGAGTGCAATACTAGGATCCAGAATAGGCTCCCTACAAAGTTAAAAGATCCAGGGAGTTTCACAGTGCAAATATAATCTGGTAAGTGCATTGAGGAAAGAGGGTTGTGCGATTTGGGTGCAAGTATCAACTTGAGGCCTACATCCATGTTTCTCAAGTTGGGACTGGGAAGGCCCATGTCCACAACCATTATATTGCAGTAGGAGACCGTTTGGTAGCAAGGCCAGATGGTATTATTGAGTATGTCTTAGTCAAAGTGGGAACTCTGATTTTCCCCGTAGACTTTATCATCTTCAATTTTGAGCCTGATCCAGAGGTCCATTTTTTTTGGGACACCCATTCTTAGCAACCGGGGGTGCTTTTATTGATGTGGCGGTTGTTAGACTGACAATGAGGGCTCACAACATGGTAGAGGTATTTAATGTGCACAAGGCAATTAAGTTGCCTGCCATGTATGAGGAGTTGTCAACAATTACAGTCATTGATGGGGAAATGGCAGCTAAATATGTTGAATCCCAAGACCCTTCAGAGAAAGTTTTAATTGGGCAAGACATTGAGGGAGACGCTGAAGCCTAAGAGTTGGCTAATGTTCCAGATGTCCCGAATTTGAGTATGCTTTGCAAGTTTGTGGAGCCATTAAACAGTCTTGGGACTACCTCCTAAGCCATCAATTAAGGAAGCACCAAAGTTGGTGTTAAATGCTCTCCTCTCTCATTTTAGGTATGCATTCTTAGGTGCAAATGAATCTTTACCTGTAATCCTTTCTTCTGCTTTGTCTAAAGTGCAGGTTGAGGCATCTTTGAAAATATTAAGGAAGACGAAAAAGGCAAATAGGCTGGCAGATGACTGACATACATGGAATCAACCCAGCTTTATGCATGCACATGATATTTATGGAGGAGGGCCACAAGTCAGGTGTACAACCTCAGTGCAGGATTTCTTCCTACATTGTGGCTATTGTTGTATGTTAATCTTATTGAGTGGAAAATGGTTGTTTATGATTTAATTACATGATTTTAGTCTGATTATACATGTACTCTTGATTAATCTATGATTATAGGGTGAAATTGATGTAGTGTAGTTTTATGCCATGAAACAGGAAATTGAGGTCTTAGATGTGATCTTCTAAGATTGATGAATTTCTTGAGATTACAACACATAAATATGAATTTCTTTAAAGTAAAGCTTGTAGACATGAATTGATTAGATTGGGGATTATATGATGAATCATCACTAGTAGTGTTGGGATTGAGTTTATATGATGATACATGATTAGAATTTCTTATGAATGAAGCATGTGGTTAGATTGGCATGAGAATTAAGTATATATGATGACCATATGAAGTATTTCTTGAGAGTAAGACTTGTATTATGAATGTGAATTGTAGGGCCTTGAGGGTAAACGCTAATATGAATGAACAAGGAATGTTAATGCTCTAAGAGTGACGTTATTATATATGTTTCTTGTATATGGTATTATTGTGGAAGGACTTTACCCACATGACCTATACTATGAGTATATGAGGTTATGCATGTAGTCATTTGATTACTTGAATTATGTTATTATTAAGGTCTAATGTAGTAATTCTAGATGTGTTGATTGGATATGAGATTTTGACCTTAGAAAGGGAAATATATGATATTATGCATGTTTTATGAAGGTTATGCATATGCTTTAAGAACACTTTTGAGAGAGTAAAGTGATTATGACTATGATGTAATCGTGGTATTGTTGAAAGGCTATTCTCACACACCCATTTATGCATGACCATGAATGAATAGACCATGATTATGATGATGTTGTTGTGATGATTGAAAGACTATTCTCATGAACACATAATAAACATGCTGTAAAAGGTTTTCTCACATAATGAAGATTCTAGGTTGAAAGACAATTCTCACCTAATTAAATCAAATGTTATATGTAGACATCAACGGTGAAAGGTTATTCTCACGCATGATCTATTGAGCTATCCTAATGAAACAACTATGGATTCAATAAGCACTCCATAGGAATTATACTTAGCACCGAGTAGATATTGACATGAGATGGAAGCTCTTCCGTGAGAATGGTCGGGCTTCTAGAAGCAATCTCTTGGGATGGAAGCTATTCCGTGAGAAAGGTCGGGTTTGTAGTAGCAATCTACTTATCCCATAAACTACGTGCCCCTATAGGTTATTTAGCTATTGGATCCACATAAAGCTAACATGATGATGGTCTTACCTTAGGCAAGTAAGACAACCTTTTTCGGTGTGGGTCACACCGGATTCCATGTGAGCTCACATGGTCTATGTCGGTTAAGGCTAATTCCCACAAGGTCAAGTCTAGTATGAACTATAGTTAGTCAAGAAGCTTTACTTAGCATGAGTAATATTTATGGGGTCTTATTCATTCATTGCACAAGTATGTTTTGAGGGTTGTTATGGCATGTACTCCTATGTTATGATGATCTATGTAATGAATATGCTTATGACTTATGTTTATGATGTATGCTTAACTTTGATCGTTGTGATAAGTTGCTTTCCTTGATATGTGTGACTAAAGGTGATGTTCCCTTGTATATGAGAAATAAGCTAAAGATGAGATGAAAAAGATAATACATGAAAGAGGACCTAATGTGACTTTCTTAGCATGGGTGGGATTACGGGGTCTTATCTATGCATTGCACAAGCTTGCCTTGAGGTTGCTTATGAAGTGTTTCTCTTATGTCATGTTGAACTAGATGCATTTATTATGCCTATGACTATGTTGTTATCTCTTATGCTTATAGTCTATGTCTTATTATGATGTCTCTTATGTTCATGACTTATGTTATTGTCTCTTATGATGGTGGTATATGTCTTATGTTGACTAATGATTCTTATATGCTTATGTTGATGATTTATTCTAGCGATCATATTTAGTACATTATTGTACTAACACATACTTTTGCCTACATTCTTATCAAATGTACGGTTTGGCGATACTGACTTCCATCCTCGTGTATAGGTTCATAGTAGATCAAGAAGAGAAGTTTTGGTGAGTCCTCATAGCATCGAGGACTTGATCACCCTTTCCTTTTTATGTTAGAACTATTGTATAGGTTGTGTCCCAGAGTTATTCAAAGTTGTTTTAGATGGTTTGAGACAAGTGTTAAAGACTTCGATTGTATGAAAAAATATTTTAAAATTTCCTCATCATTTGTATTGCTTTATGTTATGATATGTTAAGTGGCTTACATTGAGTCCTTCGGGGATCTTTGTGCCATGTTAAATTTAGGGTGTACCCCTGGGTCGTGACAACAACTAAGGTTGTGAGAACAATGAGCAATTAACAAAGTATGAATAATAATTAAGTTATTCTTGAATAGTGTTTATGCATGTATTGTTAATTCTTTTGCTTAGATATCTTTTTAATGGTGCGCAACGTTAGAACTCGCCTCATTGCTACTTTCTGCACAAAGGAGGTAGCTAATGAGAAAAGAATTATCAACAAAGATTTAGTGAATGCTATCTAATATTCTAATGTCAATTGGAGTGAGGGTTTAAACTAAGTCATACATTGATGTGATTTCTAATCTGGGGTAAAGGTAAGGGTTAGTAAAGCATACACACGTAGCCAGACCAAGGTGCGAGGTGAAATTCCCTACTTGGAGGACCAATTACTTAGGGATACCTAACTTACCAACTTTGCATGTAAAATACTAGGAAAGGATCACTATTATTAGGATTTATGCATTAAGAGCTTGTGGGGAACACATATACCCTAGTTTATCTCTCATATTGATAACTCAAAGTTTGAAACTTGCTTACTTGTTACTAAATCATGAATCTGTTACTTTAGATACAAAACCCCCATAGTTAATTTTCTTGGAAATAGTTTCACTAAATGGATATAATAGTGAGTTAAGTTTAAATCTGAACCATATTTCTAGTGGGATCGACCCCAACCTACAAGTTGGGTTCTTTATTTGACAACGATCGCTTATACTTCTTTAGGGAGGTGTCGTATCATGCATAAATGAGGAAATCATGGGAATATCTAAGACACATGACACAAAAAGAGTAAACCATGAGGAACTCATTACCTCAAGCAAGAGTAGGGGTTGAAGGAAAGAGATGAGGATATCGGGACATCATATCGCCCTCGGACTCCTAACTAGCACCCTCAACTATCTGATTACCCCACAAAACCTTCACCGAAGCAACTTCATTATTTCCCAACTTCTTCACTTACCGGTTTAAAATCTCAACCAGAACTTCTTCATAGGAAAGATTCTCCTTAACTCCCAAACCTTCCAAGGAAACTATTAATGTCGGATCACCAACACACTTCTTCAACAAAGAGACATGGAAAATTGGATGCACCGATGCCAACTCATTAGGAAATTCTAGTTCATAAGCAACCTTACCAACACACCTCAACATCTGATATCGACATACCTAACAGGAACTAAGCTTCCCCTTCTTACCGAACCTCATGAAGCCCTTCATTGGTGAGATTTTCAAATAGACCTAATCGTGATTGTAAAACTCAAGATCTCTTCTTTTTACATCGGCATATGACGTTTGCCGTCTTTGAGCCATTTTTGACCTTTCTCTAATAAGTCAAACTTTATCCATAGCATCATGCACCAAATCGGGAACTATTAGGGAAACTTCACCCACCTCAAACCAACCTATAGGAGATGTACACCTCCTACCATACAATGCCTCAAATAGACCCGTACCAATACTCGAGTGATAACTATTGTTATATGCAAACTCAATCCAAGCCAAATGATCATCCCAATTACCCTAGAAATCTATCACATAAGCTCTCAACATATCCTCCAACGTTTGGATAGTATGCTCCGCTTGCCCATCGGTCTATGGATTAAAGACCACACTAAGCTTAATACGAGTACCAAGACCCTTTTGAAAAGATTTCCAAAACTGAGAAGTGAATTGAGTACCATGATCGAAGATAATGGATAAAGCCTATCCATGCAACTTTACCATTTCTTTCAAGTATTATCTAGCATACTCCTCCCCGAATAAGAAAACATGACGGGAATGAAATGAGTCGACTTCGTCACTTAGTCTACTAAAACAAAAATAGAGTTATGTTGTCGCCGGGTGCGAGGCAAACAAACAACAAAGTCCATATTAAAATCTTCCCACTTCCAAGTAGGAATGCTAATGTCTTGGGATAAACCTCTAGGTTTCTGATGCTTAACCTTCACTTGTGTCACGATCAGGGGTTACCCTCTAGAAGTAACATGGCGTACTTGACCCCGAAAGGGTCTCATACAAGCCCTTAGCATAATCATAACATAAAGACATAGAATAATTGCGGAAAATTTAATACTTTAACAATAGAAGTCAACTTCATCTTCATAAACAAAAATAAGAATCTAGACTTGTCTCAATCACCATCTAGTATAATAGAGAGTACAAATAGGGTCAAAAGCCCTTTACATCAATAAAGTCTCAAAAGTGGAAAGTACATAAAAGCTAAGAAATGATAACCTCTTTTCCTCGAACTTGAGGACTCACCAAGCCTAGAGAATAGTCAACCCAAGCTTCACTTGAAGGAAGTAATACGTCTCAACGACCCGAACCTACACCCATAGAATGTAGAAAATATGGGTCATCACAAATAATGTACTAAGTAAGGAAGCCATGCACAAAATCCTTAAAACATGCATAAAAGGGATATTTAGTTGAAATAATGCCTTTATAAAGTTTGGAAACCATAATGCACATTTAAGAAGAACATAAGTCAAACCAACATATAAGCAGCCCAAAGCCATACTAGTGCAATGCAATGGTAAGATCCCATAACCCTACCAAATGCTAAGTACCACATTCAGGTCACTAACAACATACATATCTTACTTTACCTTATTCATATCCAACATACATAAGTAAGGAGTCATTCATGTTCATATCTTGTATCAAGTGAAGTCAACCTTAACATTCATACATACCTTTCATACATAATTCATAAGTCTTCGTAACATAAGAGAACCTCACCATAACCCCTCTTAAGGTCTACTTGTGCAATGCATAAGTGAAGTCCCATACCCCCCACTCATACTAAGTAGTTCCTCTTAAGAAGTCATAATTAAAGTCCATGTTCTTATCATAGTTCATAATCATATCATTAGCAATAATTGACATGGAACATGTAAGCTACATGGAATCTGGTGTTCTCCCCCCACACCGTAAAGAGGTGTCCTACTTGCCTAAGGTAGAACTTTCATAATAACTTTTAGGTGGATCCACTAGCTAAAGACCTATGTGGGCACATAGTTATGGGATATGGAGATTGCTACTAGAAACCCAGACTACTAGCGTAAAAGGTTTCCATCCCATGAGATAACATATATTGGGAAGCCGGACTTGCTAATTGTAAAAAGCTTCCATCTCATTGTTCATATTCTCTAGGTGCTAAGCATAATTCTCTTTAAAAGTCACATTAAGTCTTTACTTAAGTTCATATTTATGAAAGAATGCACTAGGCACTCAAACCAACATAATATCATAATACCTCATAGATTCATAGGGTGAGCATGTCCTTTCAACCTTTGAATCATCAACATGTAAGTAACCCTTTCACATCATATTCATAGTGTATTCATGAGAATGGCCTTTCAATCAACACAAAAAGCTTATCATAAACATACATACATACTTCATGTATAATCAAATGTAAAGGGTATAGGAAAGATGGATCTTGCTTCAATACCATAGTTACACAATAATCATAAGATCATCACTATCTAAAAGAATAATTAGTTCATATACAATCTTCATCATCATAAACAAACCCTAGTTATTGCCCTTCAAGGTTAGGAATCAAGATCAACCCTAACTACTAAAATTACAATAGTAGATAGAGAAATTCATGATCCAACAACTTAATAAACATAAACATAATCAATTGTCAAGCTTAGATAATCAATCAAGTCACACCTTAATTCATAATTTGGGGAGAAGGGGAAATCATGGGTCCATGGGATATTTTAATCAAAATCCAACAATACTCCATTAATCTAACCATCAATCCATCTTAATCAATCAGAATAAACCATAATTAAACAATAGAAATCTTTTTGGGAGAATACCCATGACTAGATGAAAACCCTAGGTTTTGGAAGTCTTAAAACATACTTTGAAGGGACTTCTTGGGGGATAGCTACCCAAGAATGAAGAGCATCCATACCTTATGTTGAATTCCACAAGAAATTGGAGAAGAAAGGTTGGTTCTTGAACCTCTATCTTGACCTTGACCTTGCTCTTCAATGGAGTCTTAGAGAGAGAATATTTTGAGAGGGAAGTTGGTTGAGTTTGAGTCTTGTGAGTTATGAGGTGTTGAGTGAAGTTTAATGACTTAGAAATATTTATATAGGCCTAATATAACTAATAAAAACCATCCCCACCCTTACTTAATTAAAAAGGAATTAATTACAATGTTTGGCCTTTGGCCGAATGGGAGAATCTTTAATAGTAACTTACGGAGGTCATTTTACGAATCTTATCTCAATGTTAACCCTCTTTACGACACTAGACTACATGTTAGGCTCTAGCTTAGGTCATTAGATTACCGGGGTGTTACATTATTCCCCCTTTGGGAACATTAGTCCCCGAATGATGATCTAGACACCAAACTAGGTTAGAAACTCTAGACTAACAGTCTATTATGCATGAAACATCAAATGTGCAAAACTCACAAATGACTTTCACTTTATGCACTTATTCAAAAGGGAGGAAACTTCAACTCCATTTCGCAACATAGTCCATGCAATTCAAGAAAGTAGGAACTACATCTACCAACCCAATATGCATGACACTCATCAATTCACATAAACATAGGAGGAACTACATTCTCCAACTCAAGCAAGGTCAACACAACAATATGGAGCAAACACCTCCTTTCACCAAAACATAACCAAGCATGTTCACCATTTCACCGCATGAAGTAAAAAATACACTCATCATAGTAAAATGCAAATCAACATGAGGAACATATAAATCATGAAAAATAAACTTATGATAAACATGAATTCTCACAAGAACATGCACAACTTAAGGAAATTATGAAAAACTCATACAATACACATGACTCCCAAAACACTAAAAACTCAAGAGGAATTACATACCTCAACTTTGAATAGGAGTAGAAGGAAAAAGATGAGGATAACGGGACATCATATCGGCCTCGGCCTCCCATGTAGCACCCTGAACTAAGTGATTCCTCCATAAAACCTTAACAGAGGCTACTTCCTTGTTTCTCAACCTCTTCACTTGCCGGTCCAAAATCTCTAGCGGAACCTCTTCATATGATAGATTCCCATCAAATCCTAATCCCTCTAAAGGAAGAATGGATACCGTATCACCAATACACTTCTTAAGCATGGAAACATGAAACACGGGTGAACCGGAACCAACTCATTCTGTAAGTCTAATTCATATGCTACTTTCCCAACACGTTTTAAGATTTGATATGGGCCTACATATCGGGGACTAAGCTTCCCTTTCTTACCAAACCTCGTCACACCCTTAATAGGTGAGATTTTCAAGTAGACCCAATCAGCAATTTCAAATTATAGATCCCTCCTTCTATTATCGGCATAAGAGTTTTGTCAACTATCGGCCGTCTTCAACCTATCTCTAGTAAGTCAAAAATTTTCAATGGCCTCATAAACTAGTTCGGGACTAATTAGATAAAATTCACCTACCTCAAACCACCCAACAAGAGACCTACACTTTCTCCCATAAAGTACTTCAAACAGAGCCATGGGAATGCTAGAGTGGTAACTATTGTTGTAGGCAAACTCAATCAATGGGAGATGGCCATCCCAACTACCCTTGAAATCAGTCACACACGCTCTCCACATGTCCTCTAAGGTTTGAATGGTCCTTTCCGCTTGACCATCCATTTGAGGGTGGAAAGCGGTACTAAGTTTAACATTGGTACCAGCCCTTTTTGGAATGCCTTCCAAAAATGTGAAGTAAATTAGGTACCCTGATCCGATATGATAGATAAGGGAAGTCCATGCAACTTCACTATTTCATTAATGTACAACCTGGCTTAGTCTTCCACCGAAAATAAAGTCTTGACCGGAATAAAGTGGGCTGATTTAGTCATCCTATCAACAATGACCCAAATTGAATCATGTTCCCTTCGAGTACGTGGTAAACCCATGAGAAATTCCATATTCACATCCTCCAACTTCCAAGTGGTAATATCTATATATTGGGACAAACCTCCCGGTTTTTGATGTTCGGCCTTAACTTGTTGACAATTAGGACATTTGGCCACAAAACCCGCTATATCCTTTTTCATGTCTTTCCACCAATAGACTTCCCGTAAATCACGGTACATCTTGGTGTCATTCCATCAATAGAATACCGTGAACCATGAGCTTTTTTAAAATTTTCTCTCTTAAGCCATCAACATCTGGAACACATAATCTACCTGTTACCTAAGCACCCCATCCCCCCTGGGAGAAAACCTCAACGGACTTGTTGAGAACCAATTCTTTCAACTCCATCAATATAGGGTCAAGGTGTTGTTTAAACTTCACATCAACCACAAGGGACGATTCGGAACTTTGATGGACCATAACTCCACCCTTGGTGGAATCCACTATTTGGACATCTAACCGGGCCAACCTATGCATATCACGAGCCAATTCCTTCTTCTTATCTCCTACATGAGCCACAGTACCCATGGATAATCTACTTACATAATCCGCAACTACCTTAGCTTTGTCGGGGTGGTAAAGGACACTCATGTCATAATCCTTCAGAAGCTCTAACAACATTCTTTGTCGAAGATTCAAGTTTTTTTGGGTAAACACCTATTGAAGACTCTTGTGATCGGTGAAGACATCTACATGGACCCCATATAAGTAATGTCTCCACATTTTCAAGGCAAACACCACCACCGCTAAATCAAGATCACGAGTCGGATAATTCTTTTCATGTACCTTGAGTTGCCTCGAAGAATAGGCAAACACTTTACCCATTTGCATAAGGACGCATCCCAAACCCACTCGAGAAGCATCACAAAATACTACAAACCCATCGGTACCCTCCGGTAAGGTCAACACCGGAGCAAAGGTAAGTCTATCTTTCAATTCTTGGAAGCTTTTCTCACAAGCATTCGACCACACAAACTTAGCTTTCTTTGGTGTTAAAGCCGTCAATGGAGAAGCAATGGAGGAAAAACCCTCAACAAGCCTCCTATAATAGTTGGCTAAACCCAAAAAGCTTTTAATATCGGTAGGAGTTAGAGGTCTAGGCCAATTCTTGACCGCCTCCATCTTCTTAGGATCTACCTCAATACCCATACTCGACACAATATGACAAAGGAAAGCAACCGATCTTAGACAAAATTCAGACTTGCTAAATTTACATACAATTGGTGGTTCTTAAGGACTTGCAATACAATCCTCAAATGATCCATATGTTCACCCTCACTCTTCGAATAGATCAAAATATCGTCAATAAAAATGATCACAAAAAAAAAGATATTGCCTAAATACCTTATTCATTAGGTCCATGAATGCCGCCAGGGCATTTGTTAACCCAAAGACATAACCAAAAATTTGTAGTGACCGTACCGGGTCCTAAAGGCCGTCTTAGAAATGTCACATCCTATTAACCTTAGTTGATGGTAACCTGAACGAAGATCTATTTTGGAGAAAAAGCTAGCCCCTTGGAGTTGATCAAACAAATTGTCAATCCTAGGAATTGGATACTTATTCTTTATAGTGACCTTGTTCAATTGGAGGTAATCAATACACATCCTAAGGTACCCATCTTTATTCTTTAGGAACAATACCGGAGCACCCCATGGAGATATGATTGGTTGAATAAAATCCTTGTCTTCCTTGAGTTCTCCATGTTGAGAACCACTTTGGGTGATAGATATGAAGCGGAGTAGTATAGATACTCATTTTGTTTGGATTCTTGAAATCCTCACCTAAGGGAGAATAGTGAAGACTTAGTGGAGAATGGTTCCTACCTTAGAGATGAAGGAGGCAATGATTAAAGGAGTTTGCATAACTTGATCCAAGAGGAGGACATTGTGCTTAATTGGTAAGTGATAGTTCTCTTGGTTACTTTAATGTACTCTTAGATGGGTTTACCCTAAGTGGGGCAAGATGAGTGAGTAGTAAGGTTGTTGATATCCTTATCTTTTCCTTCTATTCTTATTCAAGCTTGAGACCAAAGAGTTCCTAGTAGCTTGTTCATGTTTGGAGTCTTGCATATGATTATGAGTTGCATGGTCTCCGTATGTTATGCATGTCCTAGAAGACACTATGTTATGCATGTTTTGAAGGATTCTTGTTGCATAAAATGGAATTTTAGTAATAAAATTCATGTTTCTCATGTCAATATGTATCTTTATACGGTGAATGCACTCTTGACTTCATGAAGAAGAGAGTATGAGCATGCTTAGGTTAGGAGTTGAGAATTTCTCCTTAAATGAATTGACCTCTGTGTAATGCTTGCTTATGAGTTATGATGCCATGTGTGTATGTTGTGACTAGGAGAAGGTAGTCCCTCCTTGAACAGAACTAAACATGGTAATGATATGTATGTTCTTGATAGTATGATGATTAAATGATAAGACTAGTAGATGATCTATAATCCTCATGTTAGGGTGCAACTAGTATGAATTGCTTAATTGCCTCATGAGTGGAAATGTTGATCATGTATATGTGTACATTTGAAAGCCATTGCATAATGGACCCTATGATGATATAAAACGGGTAAATATCATGTCATGCTTAGGAGAAAGTAGTTTCCTCATATGAACATGAGAAAGGCCTATGTGGTTAATGCATTTATGTAGTCGGTGAATAAAGTTTCTACTCGCTGGTAGTGCATGAGTTGATTTAAAGTGCATGCTTAAATGATTTCTTATGATAAAGTTGCATAACGTGCTTTAATGAGATAGTTGCATGTTGTGTTTCTTTGGTGTTTGAAATGAGAATGATGATTATGACATGATTTCCCTGTATGTGCATATTTTTGTGAAAATTCATGCTTAAGTTGTATTTTGAGTTTTCACGAACTTTATTTCTCATGGTTGAAATTGCACCGATAGATGTTGTGTGATGTTGACTTCATGAGAGTTGTAATGTGCATGCTTGATGTTGTCTTGTTAAAGAAATGTCTTGTTGATTGCTTAATATATATGTTGATGCTCATTGAATATGGAGAAGGTAGTTCCTCCTATACTTATGAGAAGTAAAGAGTTTTAAGCATAGTGATGATTTAGAGAAGGAAGTTTCTCCAATGAAATGGGAAATAATAAAGTTGATGCATAAGGAGTTGGTAGATGTGTTGCTACTTTCTTGAATTGCACAAAGTTGTTTTGAGCCTTTTATGTGGAGTTGATGTTCCTCCTTAATGTGTGCTCTTATGTTGATGTTGTATGTTGTGTATTGTGAGCTGCTAGTTGGGTCATTGAGTCCTCCGAAGTGTTTTGAGTGTCATTCGAGGACGAATGTTCCTAAGTGGGGGATATTGTAACAACCCTCAAAATGAAGTAGGGTAAAGTAGAACCTCACATGAGTTTTATGCATTAATAACTTGTCCAAATAATGAAGAATAGCCTTTTAAGTCATTTTTAAAGAGTTTGGAAGTCAAACGTCAAGGGATGATCAAGACGTTCAGAAACTAGTCTTTTACGTGTTGGTGTGTTCTAGTATGTTGTTCATGTTTTTATGTGTTGTTTGGAGTCTAAAATCAAAGGAGGTAACCCTAGTGTCTTAATAAATGTTTTTAGGGTCAAAACGTTTGGATACGACTCCCCGGGGGCCACCCTAAGGGTCCTTGAGAAGGACCCCAACCTTGGCCTAGCAAGCTGCCAAGGCAGCTTGACATTGCTCATGGAGGGAGCATGTCCGCGTCGCGGACTAACTCCACCAAGGGCCAAATTTTTGGTCCGCATCACGGGCATGTCGCAGACTCTACTGTCTTAGATTTAATTTATGAAAACTTGTGGGAACGCCTCCGCGTCGCGAACTTAGGTATGGTGACTCTTGATTCTTGAATAACCTCTCATTCAAGGAGTTCTATCAAAGATTTTCAAAAGTGATTCAAAGACCAAAATTCCCAATTTTCAATCTAAACATGGGTTCCTTGTCAAATGATTTTCTAAATCATTCTATTGATGAATTAATGGGGAATTTAGGTTTTTAAGATAATTTTCAAAGGAATTCTTGAAGAACCCATGATCCCCAAATTCTCAAAAGTTGGCCTATGATGTGGGTCTTTGTGAATATGATCTCTATTGGTGAAATTATGTTTAGATTAGATTATATTGATGTTTCTTATGATTATCTATAATTATTCATGTTGAGTTGTTGGTATATTGATGAGTTGAGGATTATGGCCTTATGGGCAAAATTATGGGTAGATACCTTTGTTTATAGAATTGTACTTAGATTATGTTTATGTTTTTGAATTACATTGTTGATTCCTATTTCTACCTATGTCAATTGATTATGAATTGCTGAATATTGATCCATGGTGATCATGGCTTGGAGAATTGGTAAGTTGACCTAACTTCTATTCTATAGTATGAGAATTGATGTTGTGTGGCTTGATCCACTTATGGTGGAGATGTTCATTTCTTGTCTATCTATGCATGTTGAGATCATGGCCTTGAAGGCAATAGATGTGAAGTGAATTGATGATTATGATGCATATGTTTATGAAGTTGTGCTATGAAGGTTATGTATGAAATCCTCAATGCTAGCATGATGTTTAAAGTGTGTTGATGATGAGGAGTATAATGTGAATGACAATGTTAGGGATACGGTGTGGTCTACATGATTGATTATGTTAGGTACTATTGTGGAATGACCCCTACCTATATGACCCCTATATGAATGTTTGATCATATACATGTTAGAAGTACCTATTCAATGATTAATGTGTACTCGACTCCGATGATGAAGTATGGGTGTGTGGTCTAGAATCCCTAAGGGCTTTATATGTGAATTGCTCATGCATTGGGGACATTGTGAATGTGTTGTGATCCCTTTAAGGGAAGAACACTCAATATCAATGTTGTTGCTAATATGTCACTATGAGGACCAATATGCGCTCACACACACTCTACATGTATAGCTATGAATATGATGTGTTAAGGTGTCTATTGAAAGGTGAACTCTTATATGCACCCTTACATCTTATTATGCATGCAAAGTGTATGATTAGCAAGGTATGAATATGTGTTGTATAAAGGTGTTTATGTGAAAGACTTTCTCACATATGTACACACACATGAATGAATGTATAAGGTTTGTGATAATCTAGTGAAAGTGAGTCTCTTGAAATATTTCCTCAATTGTACTCTAAACTAGACTATGCTATGAATATGGTATGATTATGTGGAAGGTCATTCTCACATAATGTAGGTTCTATGATGAAAGGTCATTCTCATCTTAGAAACCTTTGAGCTATATGATATGAGGGATTAAATCTTTAAAGCCTACTTGATGAACTAATGTTAAATAAAGGCTTAAAGATGTTTAAAAAGGAAGTTGGAGTTAAGCACCTAGTGAACATGAAAAATGAGAGTGGGGGCTTCACGTTTAGCAAGTCCGGCTTCCCACAAGAGAACCTTCACGTTTAGAAAGTCCGGGTTCCCAACATAGATGTTGTCTCATGAGATGGAAACATCCACGCCCAGCAAGGAAGAGAACCTTCACATTTTGCAAGTCTGGGTTCCCAACATAGATGTTGTCTCACGAGATGGAAACCTCTACGCTTAGTAAGTCAAGGTTTTCTAGCAGTAATCTCCTTGTTCCATAACTACGTGCCCCCGTAGGTATTAGCTTAGTGGATCCACTACATAGCTATTATGTATGTAGGTCCTACTTTGGCAAGTAGTACCCTCTCTTTTTGGTGTGGGAGTAGAACACCGGATTCCATGTAGCTCACATGGTCTATGTCGGTTATGGCAATGTCTCTCGAAAGTTAGAAATGAACTAAGATAAGGATATGAACTCTAGTCATGATTTCTTGAAGAGTTACTTAGTGTAGGTAGGACTATGGACCCTACTTATGCATTGCATAAGTGTACTCTAAGGGAGGTTATGATTAGGCCCTTTATGTAATGAAGATTATGGTCTATGTATGCTAATATGAAAGCATGTTAAGGTTGACTTTACTTATGTCAAGACATGAAGTATGTTTATGCATGTGAATTACACTTATGACTTCTTAATAGGTTTTCTTAGTATATGTGATGGTATGGGACTCCATGTGTACATTGCACAAGTGAGCTTGTGAGGGTGGTTTACCTATGATATGAACTAAATGGGTTATGACTAATGATGTAGTAAATGAATGAGTCCTTATATGATGTTATGAAGTATGTTGGTCTTATGTCTAATGTTAAATGAAGATGTTATGACTTGTTGAATATAATGTGCCTAGTCTTGCACTAGTGTGACTTGGGGGTTGTCTTAGGTGATGGTTCCTATGTGAAGACTATGTCTTATGGTGTGCTTATGACTCTATGAATATATGTGGTTGGATTGATGAAGATTATATGTAAGTTCACCCTTGGTAACCTTAAGGTGATACATTGCACCAAGTATTCTCTAAGGGTTGCTTGAGGAAAGGAGTTGAGAGAAAGAGGAAGGTAATGTGTTGTATGCATTGAATGTGCCTAAAATGTTATAAGTGGCTCTATGTGCAATTATGAATGGTTTCCGTGTGTATGATGATGTATGTGGTTTATATTGTGCCTATGTACTAAATGTTCATGAAGTTTCTCTAAAAAAGGCATAATGCATAGTTTCCAACTAAATGTCCTTTTAAAAGCATGTTTTGCATGGTTATCATACTTAGTGCATTCTTCTACTAACACCATTCTTCTTCATCTTTTTACACCAAGTGTAGGTGAGGGTGACTAAAGGGTCTTTCCTAGAAGTGATGAGCTTGGCTTACTATTCCTAAGTTCGGGTGTGTCCTTAAAGATTCAAGGACGTTTATGTTAAAGGGTTTCCTTAAGTTCTATGTACTAGATAGTAGTTTCTTTTGTATTGTAAGGGCTGTGTCCCTCTTGTGTTGTAGTCATGTTTTAAGATGGCTACCTTGAGACGTAGTACTTAGACTTTGTATTAAAGGTTTAAATGAGGTGACATTTAAGTCTTGTGTTATATTATGAAAAAGTTTTAAATTTTCCGCTATTTTTCTATGATAAATGCTATGATGAATGCTAAGGGCCTGTATAAGACCTCTGAGAGGTCGAATACGCCAGTAACGATTAGGGGGTGCTCTCGGGTCGTTACACCAATGATCACATGATCACACTGCAAGAATTGGGGTGTTATTTATACATCATAAAAAAAGAAACAATTACCAACTATATTAGCCATAAGCTGGGTAATGATTCCAAAGTGTCTACAATGCTCCAAATCAAGTTAAATCAAAAACCCAATTGCAATCTACTTGAAAAAACTCCTTCAGAAAGGTTCTACAATGGAAAAAAGTACTCAGGAACAATATGAACTACTCAATATTCTTTTCAACCGTGCAAAAGTTATAAAAGATCATTTTGAAATTTAGTTTGTAGTTCCCCAAATTCAGGCATGCAGGACCATAAGGCGAGGTTAGTCGTGCATCTCTAACAAGTTTAGCGATGCGCCCTTCACTCCAGTCCATCGCCGGTTTTTCTTGGCTTTTTGTCCTCAGGGTTCTGTGAGTTTAGGCGATCGAGGTTGATGTCACTAGTCGTTCGGCGGTGACTATCTAATTCTTTCGCCAAGTAGGTTCTTCCCCAGGGCTGGCATGCTGGAACTTTAGGCGAGCTAAAGAGCAACTCGGCGGTTTGCTAAGTGGTCTTGGTGATCACCAAGATTACCTTGCTGAAGTTCTTCATCTTTTTTTGCTTCTTTTTGTTTGGTAGTGTCCTTGCCTTGCTCCTTTGCCTTCATTGCTGCAAATCAACAGTTTAACATCAGTTTAGAGCATAAATTAGGCATTTGTGGAAATTGAAACTATGAAAACAAAGCCCTCAATGAATTGAAATCTGAGACTCATCAACACCCCCAACTAAAACTTTTGCTTGTCCTCGAGTAAAACTTAAGATCAATTTGTTCAACAAGGATGTTTACAAACAGTACTACTCAAGATGCAACGCACATGCACAAAACAGGTTCAAACTACAAATACAATGCAATTGTGCACTCAAAGTTTCATATTGTGACTCACTGTTATCATATATACTCAAGCTCACAATGCTTGCTTCAAATGCAAGTTAAAGCTCCACAAAAGCATTCAAATGCCCTCACAAAAAGGATGAATGCATACTCACAAAATTCCTCAACAATTTAAGGTCCCGGAATAAAATACAACTCTCACACTCACAAAGATGAACACATGCAGAATTTTACTCACAGGTTTGCCCTTATTTTCCAATCAACATTCGTTTCATCTCACTCAAGATCACAAAGGTCTTTTCAAGTCTTCTAATTGGGTTGGGTGTAAAGGTATGGTCATTTTGTCTTAGTGGCTTCTACCTTCATGAAGTATGGCCTGAAAATCACTTCTTCTCCTACTCTTTCACATTCAAACATGTTTACAATTTCCCCTCTTATTCCATTTAGGCAAAACTCATTCGATACCCCATTTCTTTTACTTCTTTCACACACTTTATTTCACAGCTTTTTCTCTTTTCCAGTCTTTTTAATCTTAACCTTTTTTTGTTTCTTTCTTTTCTTTCTCTTTTTTTTACATGAAGGGGTTCCATCTCTTTCAAAACAATCATTCAACACGGGGAATTTTTCACACTTTTTTATTTTCCTCCTTTTTCACTACACACCCAACTTAGGCTTTTGGCCTAAGTTGGCTATTCAAATGCACCAAAACTTCACGAAGGTTATACATGATGGGACAAAAAAGGGTCAAAGTTGTTTATGTTTCTTCTAAGGAAAATGATAGGCTCAAAAGATGCCAAGCAAGGTTCGCACTTCTCACAAGGTGGCCACAAATAGATGTCATCAATTTGGTTCACTCTTCAAAACCTTTGCCTAAGATTATCTCAATTGCTTGCCTCACTTAATCAATCGGACCAACGGTGTAAAATTCTAGGTGTATGAAGCATAATATTCAAGCCAACCTAACCATACAAGGCATTCAATGAAATTATAAAACAAGACTCCATACTTTCTAGATAGAGTGCAAAACACATCACAAGAGACTTAATCGTCAACCGGCTAGTCACAACGAGATGCTAAGAGTTCACATATGGCCTATGTAACTCAGTTTGCCTTATTGTAGCTGCACATTCATGTCGTTCAATTGAGAGCACTATTCAAGTCATCGGCATTGACAACAATCGACACTCAAAAATGAAAGAGAACCCCACAATCCAACACAAAAGATGTGGCATTTTTTTAAAAATCGGTTCAAAACCATTTGCACAATACAAACAATGGACTCAAATGGATTAACAACCAAGATTTATATATAAACACCAATAATCTCTAATGTTCACAAAACCAAAACCAACAACAAACGATGTTCATAAAAACAACCCCGCCAACAAAAATAAGCAGTTGTCCTCAAATTCAAAGAAAAACTAAAATAGTCTAAAAATTAACAGAAAATGAGACAAAAGAGTCATCCTTCTAGGCTAGGCCTGTGGTGAAGTCTACATATCACCACTCCCTCTGTCTGGGCATCAATGCCCGACTCCATAATATCCTTAGCTCTACTAGAGCCTAACATATAAATGTCCAGTGCGATGCCTGGTTAGCTGTCTTGAACATGGCACCTTCCAAGTCTGTCAAATCCTTGTACAGAGTCTCATCTTGAACACCTAGTTGCTCCTCATCTGTCTCAGCCTTGGATTCAGCATCATCATTATCAATTTTAATCTCATCTGTGATAGAATTCGGAGGAACCTCAGAACTAGCTTGAATATCTAAGCTTGGGACTTCAGGAATCTCCATTGTACTGAACAGCATCGATAGGTCATTGGACATCAACTCGTCCACATCTCTCTTCAACTCAACAACATTGGACTTCAAGTCCCTCACAACAACAGTAGGCCCTGGCTCTACTCAATAGTATCAACCCTCATAGAAAGGTTTTCTAATAAACCGTGAGTTTACGCTATTTTTGATGCATTTCACTTAAGAGTTGTGTCTTTTTAGAGCTATTTTTTATTGGAAATAATGTTTTATGTGTTATATTTGTAGGAAATAGGCTTGGACGCGATTGAGCGAGATGACAGTTAAAAATCTTTAGAAGTTTAAACCCACGAAGGGACCTACGGACCGTAGGTCCTATGACGGTCCGTCGATGGGAAGACGTAGATAGGAGTATCAGGGAAGTCTGATCAAGTATGGAACTACGAAGCGATCCACGGACTGTAGGTTGACCCACGGGCCATCCTGCACATCCATCGTAGGTGTTCAGAGAGTTGAAGTTCAGTACGTAATGAAAATCCGAATTGTAGAGCCATAGAAGAGGAACCAAGGACCGTAGGTCAACCTACGATCCGTTCTGCACATTATTTGAGGATGATCAGAGAATGTTGGTTCCAGGTCTTGCAGAAAAGTTCTAAGTGTTGACCAACGGTGGGGACCTACGGACCGTAAGTCGACCCACAGTCCGTAGGTCGAGTGGTCGATCAAAGGCGCATCCCAGAAGTTTATTTCCTTATTTTGTTTCCTTTTTGTTTAGGACATGTTTTTTTATAAATAGGGTATGTAAACCTCTTTTTTGGGGGGTTAGACATTATTGTTTACTTTTAGTTCTTGATACTTTCTTGGGAATTAACTTGCAAACTTTGGTAATTTGATTTCCGAATTTCGGTTTATAAGATTTTTGCTTTGGAATTCAATTCGAGATTTCGGGTTTCTTCTACTAAAAATGTAAGTTCATGAATTCTTATTATCAAAACATGAATTGTGTTCTTTCAAGCATGAGTAGCTAAATCCACAACTAGTGTTGTGGGAACCATGAGCGATTAACAACGTATGAATAATAACTAAGTAATTCTTGAATAGTGTTGATGCATGCATTGGTAATTCTTTCTCTTAGAAGTCTTTTTAACGAGTGCACGTGTTAGAACTCGCCTTGTTGATACTTGCAAAACAAAGGAGGTAGTTAATAAGAAAATAATTATCAACAAAGATTTAGTATGATACTATCTAATAATCTAATGTCAATTCGTGCGACGGTGAAAAATAAGCCATACATTGATGTGATCTCTAATCTGAGGTAAAGGTAAGGTTTAGTAAAGTATACACCCGTAATCAGACTAAGGTGTGGAGTGAAATTCCCTATTTGGAGGAGCAATCACTTAGGGATACACATCTTACCAACTTTGCATGTAAAATACTAGGAAAAGGATTACTATTATTAGGATTACAGCGTTAAGAGCTTATGGGGAACACATACACCCTAGTTTCTCTCTCTTATTGATAACTCAAGGTTTGAATCTTGCTCACTTGTTACTTAAACAACAATCGGTTATTTTTCTTACACAAATCTGCCCCCTTAATTAATTGTTTCAGAAATAGTTTTACTAAAAGAATATAATTGTTAGTAAAGTTTAAGTCTGAACCATATTCCTCGTGGGATCAACCCCAACCTACAAGTTGGGTTCTTTATTTGACAACGATCGCTTATAGTTCTTTAGGGATGCGTAATTTAAGCGTATCAAATTTTGGCGTCGCTACCGTGGAAGAAGGATTTTAGATTAAGTTTAACTACATTATTGAACTTTAGTCAAATATTTCCTAATTTTATGTTTACTTTTGTTTTTGTTTTCTTCAGGTTTCTACTCTAGTACCAAGTACACAGAGTCGAGGCGAACGATTGACCCAATACGATCCAGAGTTGAGCAAAACTTTGAGAAAGAAGGATAATCAAGGGGTCCAAAATAATCGAATCATAGAAGAACATGCGGAAGGTGTTGGTAATGAGAATGCTCAGGTTCCTGGTGTTAATTTACTTGGACATGCATTGAGGGTACAAGATCCACCAGAACCAAGACTGTGTGATAATTACAGGGTCCACTTCAATACCATTGAATCTGAAGGACTTGTTGTTCTCCCTCCCTTACCTCCAGGGCATACATTTGTGGTGACTAGCAGTTTGATGCAGATGCTTAAAACAAGGGGATTATTTTCTGGTATGGCTTCGGAACATTCACATGGCACATGGCACATGGCACATTGCCATGTTGAGGAGCGTCTGCAATATTTTTTTGGGGAGACTGGAGTTGGATATGAACGTCATAGGGTTGAGAGTCTTCTCTCTATCATTGATCGGTGAAGCTGCAGTGTGGTTTTCTGAGCTTCCGTATAACTCAATTCACACATGGGACCAATTGCATAAGGTGTTCATTGAAAAATACTTCCCATTGTCTAAGAAGTTGAACCAGAAAGACAAACTTAACAACTTTATGGCATTACCTAGAGAGTCTATGAGTAGTTCATGGGATAGGTTCACTGCATCCATAAGAAGTATTCCAAATCACCGCATTGACGATGAGTCACTGAAGGAGTATTTCTACAGAGGTCAAGATGACAATGGTAAGGCTGTGCTTGATACTATTGTTGGAGGATCATATGGTGAGTCCACTTTTGAGGAGATCGTTGCGAAACTGAAAAAGATTTCCCTAAATAATAAAGCATGGAGCACTTGAAAGTCAGACACTTGAAGAAGCACATTTGCAGTTCAAGTTGTGCCTAGTCAATCTGCCGATGGGATTCATGAGGAGATGGCTCAGATGAGGACAAAAGTTGGGATGGTGTTGAAGCATGTGAGCGAAGGTGCAGAAAAGGTGAATGCGGTAAACTACTTGACTAGAACTCCACCACCACAGGTTCAGGAATGCTACTATAAGAAAGATGCTTATTTGGTAAATGATCAGACGGGGGGTTTCCGAGCCAAAGCCCAAGGTTCCAACTCGGATAATTGGCGCCTAGGGCAAGGAAACCAAGGTCAGAACTATGGTAACTACAATCGAGAGGGTAACTATGTCCGGGATGGTAACTACAATCTCGACAACAACTACAACTGGAAAAACTATGGCAACAAATATGAGAGAGTTAGGACGTATGTTCCACATGTAAATCAGGAATCTGGTAATAAGAAAGCTGGGAGTAGTATGTCACAGATTAAGGATATGATACAAAAGATGATTGAGAAGTTTGATTCGACTGATGAGAATGTGAAAGAGATGTGGAATGAGTTGTCAGGAATCGGTCAAAAACTTGATGCCCATACAGTGTCGATAAAGAAACTTGAGCAACAGTTTAATCAGTTGTCAACTAC
This sequence comes from Solanum tuberosum, assembly GCF_000226075.1. Lineage (NCBI taxonomy): Eukaryota > Viridiplantae > Streptophyta > Magnoliopsida > Solanales > Solanaceae > Solanum > Solanum tuberosum. The sequence goes on along the minus strand of NW_006239334.1, from coordinate 261,583 downwards.
TATGAACCCACGTTAGCCTGACACATTTCCTAGCAACACCATCTAGAATCCGACGAATGACGGGCATTGTATGGAAGTCACTACTCGTGAAGGTAAACAAACCATTGATCCCCTTATGCCGTCTGAGGTTGGCATTGTGGTAGATAGAGATGAAGATGAGATTGAAGTTACTGGAGAATCCAAGAATTCTACAAGGAAAGAAGCGGAGATAACCCAAAAAGTTGTTTCCATGCCTAGAACACCTCTATTCCCACAGAGGTTGGTAAGGAAGAATGAAGAAGGAAAATACCGCATGTTCATTACTATGCTGAAGCAGTTGTCCATTAATGTTCCGTTGATCGATGCTTTGGAGTAGATACCTAGGTATGCGAAGTTCATGAAGAATTTGGTGACTAAAAGGAGGACTGTTAGTTTGGAAGATTATGAGAGGTTGCAACATTACAGTGCTATTGCTACTAAGTCACTTGTGTAGAAAGAGGATCCTAGTTCTTTCACTATTACTTGTACCATTGGGTTGTTGCATTTTAGAAAGGTATTGTATGATTTGAGTGCTAGCATATATCTGATGCCATTGTCCAGCTACATGAAGTTGGGTGTAGGGGCTTAAAAAATGATTGCGATGCGACTACTCATGGCCGATAGAACTGTTAAAAATCCCATTGGTGTTCTCCAAGATGTTCTTGTGAAAGTGGAGTCATTTATTTTTCCAGAGGATTTTGTGATACCTGATTTTGAGGTTAATTTTGAGGTTCCATCATCCTGGGTAGACCATTCCTTGTTACTGGGCGCGCTTGGTCGATATGGAGAGAGGGCTGATGAAGTTCCAATTGAATAATGAAGAAGTAACTTTCAACATCTATAGGTCTATGAAGAAGGAAAGCGAACTCAAGTCAGTATCAGTGGTGAATCATATGGTGGAGCGAAGTTCTGATGTGTCTATTGAAGAGAGGTTGGGTGTTGATGCACTGGCAACGGTAATGATGAATTTTGAGGGTGATGGTATTGAATACTATGATGAATTAGTCTCCACACTTGATAGGTTCTAATTCTATTCCAAACCAAAGAAATTGGAGCTAGATATGAAGAATAGCGACTCTCCACCCGTAAAACCGTCTGTTGAAGAGGCTCCAAAATTGGAGCTCAAGGCTCTACCATCGCATTTGAGGTATATATTCTTGGGGAGATATGGTAATTTACCGGTCATTATTGGGGCTGATTTGAGTAAGGTACAAGTTCAGGCATTGGTTTCTGTGTTGAAGAGGTTCAAGAGGGCTATTAGTTGGACTATTGCTGACATTATTAGGAATCCTCCAGACATTTGTTCTCGTAAAACCCAACTCATGTCTGACCACAAGCCTAGTTTCAAGCACCAAAGGAGACTAAATCCGTCTATGCAAGAGGTAGTGAAAAAGGAAATCATCAAGTGGTTGGATGCTGGAGGAATATACCCTATACAATATAGTAGTTGGGTCTATCCTATTCAGTGTGTTACTAAGAAAGGTGGGATTATTGTGGTTCCTAATGCGAAAAACGAGCTTGTAACGATGCAGAAAGTGACTAGATAGAGAGTATGCATGGACTATAAGAAATTGAATGCTTGGACAGAAAATGATCACTTTGCTAAGTTGTTCATGGATCAGATGCTAGATCGACTTGCAGGTAAAGGTTGGTATTGCTTTCTTGATGGTTATTCGGGCTACAGTCCGATCTCCATTGCTCTAGAAGTCAATGAGAAGACCTCTTTCACTTGTCCTTATGGGACTTTCTCCTTGAAATGGATGTTATTTGGGTTGTGTAATGCTCCAGCGACCTTCCACTGTTGCATGATGTCGATATTTTTAGATATGGTGGAGGACACTATTGAGGTAATTATGGATGATTTCTTTGTGGTAGGTGACTCATTTTATGGTTGTCTGATACATTTGGCCAAGGTAGTGAAATGGTGTGAAAAGTGCAATCTTGTGCTCAATTGGAAAAAGTGCCACTTCATGGTGAAAGAGGGGATAGTGCTGGGTCATCGAAGTTCTGAGAAGGGTATTGAGGTTGATAGAGCTAAAGTTGAGGTAATAGAAAAGCTTCCACCACCTATCTCTATTAAAGGTGTTAGAGGTTTTCTTGGGCATGCAGGCTTTTATAAGTGCTTTATCAAGAATTTCTCCAAAATTGCACAGCCATTGTGCAAATTGCTCGAAAAGGAGTGTAAGTTTAATTTTGATGATGCTTGTCTGAGAGCATTTGGAGAGTTAAAAGCAAAGCTAGTTTCCACACCAATCACTATTTCACTGGATTGGGGGCAACCGTTTGAAGTGATGTGTGATGCGAGTGGAGTGGCACTTGATGTGGTATTGGGACAGAGGCGAGAGACGATTCTTCATCCTATTTAATATGCGAGAAAAGATCTGAATGTGGCTCAAAAGAACTATATTGTGACTGAACAAGAACTCCTTACTGTGGTTTTCACATTTGAGAAATTTTGATCCTACTTGCTTGGTACTAAGGTCATAGTGCATACTGACTATTCTGCATTGAGGTATCTAATGGCTAAAAAGGATGCAACACCAATGTTGATGGGTATTGTTGTTGCAAGAGTTCAATTTTGAGGTGAAAGATAGAAAGGGGACAGAAAATCAAGTTGCCGATCATTTTTCCAAATTAGAGGAGGAAGCTATGCTCAAGCTAGGAGATGGGGATGAAATTAATGATGTTTTTCCAGATGAACAGGTATTGGCTGCTTCTTATGATCTTATTCCTTGGTTCGCAGACTTTTCTAACTACTTGGCAAGATAACTAGTCCCATCGGATTTGCCTTTTCACCAAATGAAAAAGTTTATGCATGATGTGAAGAAGTTCTTTTGGGATGAGCCTTACTTGTTCCGTATTTGTGCTGATTGGATTATTCGTTGTTGTGTGCCCGAGGTTGAGATGATGTGTATACTAGAGGCGTGTCATTCATCGCCTGTTAGTGGGAATCATAAAGGTATTTGGACTGCTCATAAAATCTTGCAGTGTGGGTATTATTGGCCTACCATACACCAAGATGCTCATGATTTCGCCAAGTCTTGTGATCGTTTCCAAAGAGAAGGAGGGATTTCAAAGAGGCAAGAGCTACCTATTAATCCAATATTGGGGATTGAGTTGTTTGATGTATGGGGCCTTGACTTTATGGGTCCATGTGTGGATTCACATGGGATGAAGTATATTCTTGTTTTGGTTGATTATGTGTTGAAATGGGTGGAGGCAAATGCACTTTCAAACAATGAATGGAAAAGTGTCACCGCATTCCTGAAAAAGAATATCTTCTCCAGATTTGGTACAACTAGGGCGATTATCAGCGTGGAGGTTCCCACTTTTGTAATAAGTTGTTCAAGGCGTTGCTAGATAAATATGGAGTCCGTCACAATGTATCCACTACTTACCATCCGCAGTCTAGTGGGCAAGTTGAAGTGTCAAACAGAGAGATAAAGCAAATCCTTGCAAAGACTATGAACGCCAATAGAACTGATTGGTCAAGGAGGCTTGATGATGCTCTATGGGCCTATCACACGTCATTCAAGACTCACATAGGTATGTGCCCCTACAAACTTGTATATGGGAAGTATGCCATTTGCCGGTAGAGCTAGAGCATAAGCCTATGTGGGCACTTAAGAAGTTGAATTTTGATTGGGCCGCCGTATGGAGTCATAGAGTGAATGACATGAATGAGCTTGATGAGTTTTGCTTAAAAGCTTATGAAATTTCAGCCTTGTACAAGGAGAAGATGAAGAAGTATCATGATCAAAATATTGAAAAACACGAATTTGTTGTGGGTGATCTAGTTCTTCTATTCAACTCAAGGCTGCGATTGTTTCCTGGCAAGCTCAAGTTCAAGTGGACCGGGCCATTCTGAGTCACTCAAGTATTTCACACGAATTTGTTGTGGGTGATCTAGTTCTTCTATTCAACTCAAGGCTGCGATTGTTTCCTGGCAAGCTCAAGTTCAAGTGGACCGGGCCATTCTGAGTCACTCAAGTATTTCTAGATGGAGTGGTAGAGCTCGAGAACAAGGAGGGAACAAGGTCCAAAGGGAACATGCAAAGAATCAAGGTCTACATGGGAAATATGAGAGTGTGCAAGAAGTGATCGAGGCCTACTATCTTGATGAAGTCTGAGTAATCAAGAGGCATGCATCGTGCCGCGACGTTAAATCAAGCGCTGCTTGGGAGGCAACCCAAGATGTACAACTATTCAACTATAGGTTTTTCTTTTTGTTATAAGAGTTTTATTCACTTATTTTAATTTTTGTAGCTCTTTAGATAGGTGTGTTATTTTTGTATTAGTGTTGGCTAGATATAGAATAGGGTCCGTGTCTAAAAAGTGTCCAGAAAATTTAAAAAGAAAGTCCTAATGGTTGCTACTTGTGCAGGGGCGAAAGGCACAATCTGTAGAAAAATAGGTGTGTAGTGGCTTACGGACCCCATCGACAGTCCGTGGGTCCATCCACGGACCATGAATGGCGTCCGTAGACTCCAGGTAAGTTTTCTCAAAATTATAAGTGTTAGAGTGACCTACGGACTGGACCTACGTTCCGTAGGTCGACCTATGGACCGTAGACTGGGTCTCGTGGGTCCAGAACCTAGGGTTTGCCTGACCCGACCCGGACACCTTATAAAATAAAATCATTCATTTTTAATTCATTCCCCACAGTCAAAACTCCCTCCCAACCATTTTAAAACCCTTTCTCTCCCACAATCACTCCATTTAATCCCAATATCCCATAGATCAAGTCCCCATTCAATTGCCTGAATTCACAAATCACCCATTTCTCTTACAAATCCCTTATCCCCATTCCCCAATGATTCAACAAGTCCGGGTTCGGTGTCAAAGGTTTGCAAAAAGGGTCTAAAGGTATATTGCAATCACACAGTCACCATTGTTGTATACTTGTAAGGTATGTTGATTTCTCACGAACTCTGAAGCTATTCAGAGTTTCCATTTGAAATCACAACAATGAATGTGACCTTGGGTTGTTAATTTTGTGTTTGTATGTGAAATCGTATGCTATAAACACCCTTCGTATGATGGTATGTTAGTGTGTAATTACATAAAACTGAATCAATTAAGTAATAGGCCGAATTGGAAGTTTTGACTTAGGGTTCTTAGGTTTCGGTTTGCTAACCTATTAAAATTGTGTCAAATGAGACCCTAAGGATAATGAACTACAATATTACATGTTGAAATGCATGTGTAGGCCTTATGTGTTTGTAATTGTTGAATGAAATGGCACAAAAATTAAACCATCTGAAATCTGGCACAGAACTGACCCACGAGACCCCATCTACAGACCGTAGGTTATTCTACGGACCATGGGTCAGGTTCGTGGGCCAGCAGCACACAAATTATTTTGCCAAGTGTTGAACCACAGTGTGTACTATGGACTGTCGTTAGAGACCAAATTTTGGGTATTCTTACCTACGGAGGAGACCCACGGAGCATCGATCCTGCGATGGACCGTAGGTACCCACCGTGGGTCAGTAGTTCAGCTATTGGCCAGATTTTTTTAAGTTTCCATTTTGATTCGTTGGTTGTTCTAAAATTCTTCTGAGTGTTTTATTTGGTTGTTTTGGTACTAACTAAGCTTCTACATGTACTATGGCCTCTAATCAAGCTCTGACTTACATCGAAAAGGGAATATCGAAATTTGTCTCTCCCTTGCTGCGTTTGATCATTGCAGAGGACAGGGAGGACATTGACTACATTCCTCCCAACTGCAGGACCTCTCCTAATGCTCCTCGCACTACGAGCAACCGAGCCCAACTGGTGTTTCCCGACGTGGTCACTACCCCCTAGTCTGAGGATGGGGCGACACCGATTAGATCACCGGTTGGCTCTAAGTACGCATTCGACTTCCGCTTTGGCTCCAGTTCTAATGGCATCACCGCCTCATCTTCTAACGCTGATATAGCGGGCGACAATCCAGTGCCCCCCAGTTTCGAGCCTTCCCGTGCTGCTGGGAAGAGGCCCTACTCCAGTCGTGCTTTAAATGATGCTGAGGACTATAGAATGAAGAAGAAGGAGCGAGAGCAGACAGAGGTGGCTCGGAGGGTATCCATAGTTGATGAGGAGCTTAGACATCAGAGGGATACGGAGGTAGGTGTTGGCCCATCTAGCGGCGTGAGAACTATTGATGGTGCCTTGAGAGTTGGTGATAACACTACTGAGGATGCTGAGATGGTAGATGGGAGCGCTACTGATGGCGTTCCACGTGTTGAACCAGCAGGTTTCGGGAAATTGAACCCACCCGCTTCTTGAGTGGTCTTCGGCGCATATGCGCCACAGGTTTGCTTCACCCCGATCCTTTACTTTTTATATTTTTTGTGTGCATTGGGGACACTTGCACTTTATATTGTTAGGGGTGAGGTAAATGGATTGTGACTGATAAGGTGATGTCTGAGTAACCAAACTCATAATCCTCTCTTAGGGTTTTCTTGTCTGTGTTATTTTTCCCCAAGAGACTGTTTAAATTTATGTTGAATCGACTTGTTTAGGAATGTATGTGTAGGAGTAAGTAGAAAAATGAAAGCTTGATGGCATAAAAGCATGAAAAAAAACCCGGAATGTTTAGGATTGTATGTGTAGGAGTAAGTAGAAAAATGAAAGCATGATGGCATAAAATGCATGAAAAAAATGATATGTGTCCAAGAATGATGAAATGTGCTAGATCTGTAGGTGTGATAAGTCAAATGTGCTCCATCTCAATGTGACATGATAGGAACTGATTTGACTTCATAACTTAAGCTAAAACTTGAATTGGGTAATCTGATAATATGATAATGAAACAATGTGCAAAGAGTGTGTGAGAAAAGTTTAATGTTTAGACAGTATGTGCCAATCTAGAACTTTCCCCGTTAGTCTTGCTAAGATGATCTAGGCTAGAAGTTGGGAAGTGATCATAGGCTCTTTTTCAAATTAGTCCACTTAAGCCTAAAATGATCCAACCAAATGAAACAATGCTCCCTTTGATCCAAATATTTGAGACTGAAATTGACCATTTCTTTAGAATCACCTAACTCACCTTCCCTAAAATAATTGTCTTGTCCCCGGTCCCTCCTTGGACATGTGCACCTTGGCTTAGGCCAAAAGCCTAAGTTTAGGGTGGCGAATTCAAAAAGTTACCATGATCTTGGCCCTGGTCCGACATCGGATATTTTGCACCTCAACTCATGCTAAACACATAAGTTGAGGGTGGCTGTGAAACAGGAAACATGAAGAAAAAGGGTATTAAAAGAGTTGTGTGTTGAAGAGAGAAACTGAAAAGTAAAAGGTGTGACTGTGTGCAAAAGAGGAAAAAAGATGATAAACAAAAGTGCTGAAAGAAATAAAGAAAAAAAAGTGAAAGAAAAAGAAGAAAGTGAAAAAGAAGAGCCTCAAAGTCAAAAGTCACATCTATGTTCAAAAGAGTCCAGGGAAAGAAAGTAAAATGAAAGGATGCCAAAAATAGGTTGAGAAAAAAGGTAAAAAGCCAATGTAATGTCAAGGAGGGCAGAATGTCACTAAAAAGTACCCAAATGTACCACACCTAACCCTGAGCCTACGTTACAAGCTAAGAAAGTCCTATAGTGATCCTGGTAACTAGTTTGGAGTTTCTAAGCTATGTAAATAAGGGCAAGCCTATGGTATTGAGCATTAACTATACTTGAAGTTACTTTCTGAGAGTAAGTGTTGAACGAATACTAACAAACTTGAAAGTCATATCTCTTGCGAGTGAAAAAGGATCTCTTTTGAAGTGAGGGTACTAGTTACATTGTTGGAGAATTGATACCTTGGTGATTGTGAATGGTGTATGTTCTAGTGTTTGTTGGTCTATCTATGTCATGTCTTAATCTGTATGAAGTTGTTTGTTGAGTCTAAGAGAAAAGATTTGCACTGAGAAAATGGAATGCATTGAAATGGCCATGTGATTGCTAAAGTTTGTATGTCTACTTCTACACTAGTGTCGTTTAGAGTATAATGTGTCACTTGAGGACAAACAACATGTTTAAGTTGAGGGTGTATATATACTGTGAGTTTACAGTATTTTTGATGCATTTCACTTAAGAGTTATGTGTGTCTAGAGCCATTTTGTACTGGTAATAATGTTTTATGTGTTATATTTGTAGGAGTGGCCACCCACAAAGGGACCTATGGACCGTAGGTCCTATGACGGTCAGTCCATGAGTAGGCGTAGATAAGAGCATCAGGGAAGTTGACCAAGTGTGGAACTAAGAAGCGATCCACGGACAATAGATCGACCCACGGGCCATCCTGCACATCTGTCGAAGGTGTTAAGAGAGTTGAAGTTCCATTACCTGATGAAAATCCTAAGTGTGGAGCCATGGAAGAGGACACACAGACCGTAGGTCCACCTATGGTACGTCCTGCATGTCCTTTGATGATGATCAGAGAATGTTGGTTTTTGGTCTTGCAGAAAAGTTCTAAGTGTTGACTAACGGAGGGGACCTACGGACCTTAAGTTGACCCACGGTCTGTTGGTCGAGTCGTCGATCAAAGACACGTTCTAGAAGTTTATTTCCTTATTTTGTTTCCTTTTTGTTTAGGACATGTTTTTCTATAAATAAGGTATGTAAACCTCATTTTTGGGGATTAGACATTATTGTTTACTTTTAGTTCTTGATATTTTCTTGGGAATGAACATGCAAACTTTGGCAATTTGATTTCTAGATTTCGGTTTATAAGATTTTTGCTTTGGAATTCAATCCGAGATTTCGGGTTTCTTCTACTCTAAATATAAGTTCATGAATTCTTATTATCAAAATATGAATTGTGTTCTTTCAAGCATGAGTAGCTAAATCCATAACTAGGGTTGTGGGAACCATGAGCGAATAAAAACGTATGAATAATAACTAAGTAATTTTTGAATAGTGCTGAAGCATGCATTGGTAATTCTTTCACTTAGAAGTCTTTTTAACGAGTGCACGCATTAGAACTCGTTTTGTTGCTACTTGCCGGACTAAGGAGGTAGTTAATAATAAAAGAATTATCAACAGAGATTTAGTGTGATACTATCTAATAGTCTAATGTCAATAGGTACGACGGTGAAAACTAAGACATATATTGATGTGATGTCTAATATGATGTAAAGATAAGGGTTAGTAAAGTATACACACATTGCCGAACCAAGGTGCGGAGTGAAATTCCCCATTTGGAGGACCAATCACTTAGGGATATATCTCTTACCAACTTTGCATTTAAAACACTAGGCATGGATTACTATTATTATGATTTCCGCGTTAAGAGCTTATGGGGAACACATACACCCTAGTTTCTCTCTTTTATTTATAACTCAAGATTTGAATCTTGCTCACTTGTTACTTAAATAACAATCGGTTATTTTCTTACACAAATCCCCCCCACCCCCCTTTAATTAATTGTTTAGAAAATAGTTTGACTAAAATAAAATAATTGTAAGTTAAAATTAAGTCTGAACCATATTCCTCGTGGGATCGACCCCAACATACAAGTTGGGTTCTTTATTTGACACTGATCCCTTATACTTCTTTAGGGAGGTGTAATTTGATCTTATCAGTTTCCGAACCCAACTTATGGCCCTCATTCATCTCTTTATGCTCCCTGTTCTCACCGCCCATCGGGGCTAAGGCAGCAGAAATCGCCCTCTCTTTCAACCTAGGCACTATGACATCTACCCCGGGAGCCATGAACATCAGCAGATTGGGACAGATGACCCATCTGATAGAGCATGGCCTGGGTGATAGGGGGTCGGTAAGCGGCAGCAGAAGCAGAAATATAGGGAGGAGGTGCAGCAGAAGAACTAGGAATCTAACAAGTCGAATGTCTAGAACTACCTGTAGGCACACTTGCCTGAGGGGGCATGATTGCCTCGATCAACAATATATCCACATTAACAACCGGGGACGTATTCGCCGTTGCAGCCCTCCTCCTATCGGCCTCATCACGCATATACTCAGCCTCTATATGCCGGATGCGAGTAGAAGAGGTGGGGGTTACCTCTACATCCGTCTTCTTAACTCTAGGGACATGGCCCCCCGACACAGCTTTGTGATAAAAACAGGGAACGACAGTGAGGTCTAACTCTGTTTGGCCCTTATGGCCATCTCTTCCTCAATGAGAAGCCCCAAATTCAACCTCTTCCTAGCTATGATCAAACCCAGACAGGCATCCTTCAGATGGCAGAGGATAGACTCATTCTACAAAGGCATGACAGTGCGACTGATAAACCTGAACTAGTACCAAGCGGCTACATTCAGGTCCTTCTTTTCGATCTGCACATCAACCTCAAGCCACCTTGGAGTTGCATCGAAAAGTAGGTGTGCCAACCAACCCTTGAGATCCTCTAACGTCTTCTTCTTAACATGGTCTGAGTAGCCGTGCATGAAATCTTGAGTGCACCCAAGTACAACATTTATGTCCGAGCTGCTACACTTAACCTTTGGGCCTCGAACCATAACCTCGTCTACCGGCTTGAACATGTTGTCTTTCTTCTTTCCTTTTTTGAACCAGCCCTCCGTATGCCGCATAAAACACCCAAACCCAAGAAGAAATATAAGGGCCTCATGGTTTGGTGAAAACCTCAAACTTGTGGAACCGCAAGATTTTCCATACCTTTGGATATCTATCCACCACGCCGTCGGTATACAATCTCTCTTCCTCCAAAATGGTCCACGAAACCTCAGTCTTTAGTCGATTGAGTGACCGGGGAAGAGGACCCTGAACAGGTGTTGGATGTACCACTGTCTGAGATGGGGCTTGAGCTGGAGGAGTAGGCATCTGAGGCACTGGAATCCTACAAGGATCATGCATAGACTTTGAGCGTAGCTACACTCTCCTAGCCTATAAGAGTTGAGCATCTTCCGACTAAGATATAAAGGCCTGAGATATATCCCTAGAACCACCCTCACTGTCAGATGTAGTGAGTTGCATGGCGTAGATCCACCCATTGTCGGAGCATGGCGCTAGAGGTGATGGCTACACAGGGCTCGTGCCTTTGCCTTTTCCCCCCTCATGGAGGAAGTTTGACCGTTGGGGCCCGAGAGACAACAACCTCGTCATTAATAACGATACCACGTGCCCGCTTTTGGGGCGGTTGATTCCTACTAGCTACCTTGAGTCTAGCCATACCTGTAAAACAATTAAGAAAATATTAGATCTACTTAAGAAATTTTTTAGGTAAATAGTTATAGGAACACTCGCCAAACTGGTCGGCGAGTCGCCAAACCTCTGGCGAGCCAGGTAGGGATCGCTGAAAGTTTCAGTGCAAAAGCATCCAAAAATTAAAGCAGGTTAGCAATGTCTAGGATCATTCGGTGCATCGCCGACATCATTCGGCAAATAAGAAGTAGCTCGCAGAAAGTTACAGAACAATTATAAGGATTTGGGGTGAGAAAGGGCAATCAGAAAGGACCTTCGGTGAGTCGCTGAGCGAACTCGGCAAGCTCAAGCATATAATCGAAAGTTACAAAACTCAGTTCCAAACTAAGAGAATTAAAGACGATCAAGGGGGGATTTAGGAGAACCACCGAATCAACGTGGTAGATTTACACCGCGTACTTGAAAATCAAGCCTGCAGCCCACGAAAACAAAATAAAACACTAACACATTCAATTCACTACAGACCCATGCCCTCGGGGTACTGAGCCTTCCACTGATTTTGCAAAATTTGGCCAATTAACATCTTTTTCCCTTAAGAGTAACGTCATCCGCCCTATCATCGGGCAAAATTCGACAATTAGCACAATACAGGGTTACTCAGACTTCACCTCGCTAGACCTACAACACTATTAAAACATCCCAAAAATTTTAGGAATCAACGACACAAGAAAATACCATTTACATTCAAATAAATACGGTTTAAATTAAAAATGGGAAACCAAACTAACACACGACAAACACAACAATAATAAACACAGATAACCACCACAAAACAACAATTCACATTTGATTTCATCCAATTATAGAACGAGGTTTGGTAAAACAACCTTAGAAGTTTCAAATTTGAAATGCTAGGAAGCAATGTAATCAAAACGACCATCTCAAGCAAATGATCGGACAAAAAAGTAAGAACAAAAATATGGTACCAAAAATATAAAGCAGTCGTGAGAGTACGAAAGTTGAAAAGTAAGAAAATGAAAGGATTTTTTAATGTAAAATGGTTTGGCCTTTTAAAACACTTTAGTTCGCGTGCCACTCGGTGAAGTAAGTCATGGTTGCCGACCCATTCTGAGATGCGCCGAGTAGAACTTTAGCCCGCCGTGTTTTGCAGAACCTCTAGCAAGCTAGGTGGTTCCAACGGCGATCCAAATTGGGCTCGCCAACATGTTCGATGAGTCACCGACGGGATCTTTGGATCGCCAAACTGCCATTTCCCAAAATTTCAACTTTTCAACCTGCACATTCAACACCTATTATTCAAACAATAGTAATAAAAGCATTAAAACTTGGGTTGCCTCCGAAGAAGTGCCTTATTTAACGTAGTGGTATGATATGGATACGCTTTTCATGGTTTATTTTTCGGGTTAGCCAAGGTATTACTTGGTAGACCTCCCTTTTGCCTTGGGTTCAAATGAGATGAAATTTGACCCATTTGCATTTCCAATTCTTTGATGGACACTAAGTAAGAGGTGACTGTCTAATTGAGTGTTGAGACGTCCTCTTTCATTTCTTTCAAGACGTCGTTCAACCCTTCTACCTTATTGAGAATGCGTGCAAGCATGTCTTCCGTATAGATGTTTTCCGGGTCAGGCTTTTGCTCCTTAGGGTTTTGACATTCATGTGGTGGAATGTATCTTTCCATGTCACCAACCCTGTCCTTCTAATTAGCCCCACAGTCAGGCCATTCTTTTTCGCGATCTATTCATCCATCATCAATTTCTCTATTCCAACCTTGATTCCCGCTTGGCCTTGGATAGCTCGAACGAAAACTTCCTCTTTGATTTGGAAGAAAATTCACTTCCTCATTATATAGAGCCTCAAAGTGTTCTTTCTCACGGTTTTCTCCACCAATACCAATAACATTTAAACTCTTAAACCCACTACCCAACACATTTTTCGACAAGATATCCAGCTAGGTCATCATTTTGGCCATATTTTGGTCTCTCTCTTGGTCCTTATCAATGTTCCTTTTTTTCATTCTAAAGGTAAGAGGAGACACTTGGTCCTTTCGAGTGTACCATGCTCTGTTAATATTGGTCATACCATCGAGGAGATTAGATGTTATCTCCTAAGGTTTTTGCATTATACCTCTTGGAACAAGTTGATCAACAACACCTTTGTTCACCGAGTGAAGACTCCTATAGAAGTGTTGTAACAACACGTTGTTTGGATGCCTGTGAGTTGGACATTGAAGTACCAACTTTTGAAATCTCAGCCACGTCTCGTGGATTGGTTCACCCTCCAAGCGTTTGAAGCCTTGAATACTATCTCTTAATGTCATCATCCTTGAAGGAGGAAAGAACTTTACAAACAAAGACACGGTAGGTTCATCCAAAGTAGTAATGGAATTCCTCGGGAGATCAGCTAACCACTTGGTAGCTTCGCACATCAAAGAAAATGGGAATAACCGAAGAAAGACTGATTCTTGAGAGATGTTCTTGAATGAGAATGGACCATATACGTCTATAAAATTCATAATATGCTCATGGGGATCCTCATGATATATCCCTCCATATAACCTTTTCTTTTGCAAGAGTTGTAGCATTGTGCTCGTGATATGGAAGATATCATTCCCCTCAAGAGGAACTAGATATATTGCACCAAAACCACCCAAATGAATCGGATCATTAACATCATTCAGATTTCCAATATCATCTTCGTGACTTAGTTGGCTACCATTACTTACGTTAACACTCATATCATCCTCTGTTCATACATAAAGGCCAGGTAAGTCGTGCATCGACAACCAATTCGGCGATGCGTCCTTCGCTCCAGTCCATCACCGGTTTGCCTTGGCTTTTGGTCCTCAGCGTTCTATGACTTTAGGCAATCAAGGTTAATGTCACCGAGTCATTTCACGGTCCAGTGACTGTCCACTTATGTTGCAAAGTAGGTTCTACCCCAGGGCTAGCATGTTGGAACTTTAGTCGAGCTAAAGAGCAACTAAGCGGTTCACTGAGTGGTCTTGGCAATCACCAGGATTTCCTTCCTTCAATTTCTTCATCTTTTTTCGCTCCTTTTTGTCTGGTAGTGTCCTTGCCTTGCTCCTTAGCCTTCATTGCTGCAAATCAACACTTTAACATATGTTCAGAGCATAAATTAAGAATTTGAGGACACTAAAACTATGAAAACAAAGCCCTAAATGAGTCAAAATCTCAGATTCATCAGCCACCAAGTTTGCTCCTTTGAAGTTTTGAGTAAAAAGTTATGCCCATTTTAGTGAAGCCTTGTCGGGCAGGTGCAACTTGACTACCGACTAGACTGCCGCTGTAGCTTCATATGGTCCTTGAAAGATCCCATTTTAGGCACATTTTCAGTTTTTAATGCTGGGTCATTTTGGTATTTTCCCTATGCACTTGGAACTCTAACTACATCATTTTAACCCATATTCTAAGCCTTGACCACAATGTTTTACACCTAATTAAGGCATAGAAAGTTTTAATCAGTTCATTTATGTTCATTAACACTTCAAGACATTAGAGCAAAGTTCCGAGTTGAGAAAAGTTGGGGTTCAAGCGTTCTTCAAGTTTCTTCGATTTCGCCAAAGAACTCCATTTTTCCATGTATGTAAGGCTATCATAGTGTTGGGCTAGTGCGTCCTCACGCCCTACATCTACTTTCAAATTATTAAAAGAGTAATCTAGGGTTGTCTTTAGATTTTAGTATTCATAAAATGAGTTCATATTGAGTGCTTAATTCTTGAGTTGTTGATTATTGAATTCCTATTTCTAATTATTGAATTGTCATACATTGGGTATTGTGATTATTGATTTGATTATTCATGACTATTTTTTAGGATTTACCCTATTCTTGAGTATTAGTGAATTCTTATTGAGAATCTTAAAAGAAAAACAGTATTGTTTAAACTGCGTTTTGAGGAAGTAAAGAGTAGTTTGAGAAAGAGTATAATGGAACTAAGTATTTCCCAAATAATTCATTTTTACATGAAAAAAAGAGTAGACTTTTTTTTGTGAAAAGTTAAAAGAGTTTTCATAAAGATTAAGTACAAATCAGTAACCTCGGCCCCCTTTTTGAGTAATTATTTCAACCCATAATGTAATTTTACATTGAGCAAAGAGAAACCTTGTTTTCTAAAGGAGCAATGAGTTTCAGAGATATTTCAGAGTAGTTTCCTCTTTTAAGATAATCGTTTGAGAGATTACCTGAAATTAGAGAAAAATAATATTTTTATACATTTGAGAAAAGGTATATATTATTGGATTAGTATTAAACACTGATATGGGGGAGAATTCAAACAACTTACTGCCCCCATAAACCATGTGTTGCCAACATGGGTACATGATCATACTTTTTAGATGAATCCTAAGTGTCTTTGGGTAGAACTTAGTGGAACCGCTTAGTTGAGGTGTTCTATATACCGACATGATGTAGGACAGTTCCTGCAGCATGGACAAGATATTGTATCATCATGTAGATTATAGTGATAGTTGTCGTTAGAGAATTTCCTAATAGAGTTCAAGTGTAATTCTATGTATCACTTATTATGTTAATGTTCAGAGAATGAGAATTATTTTTTTAAAGTTAAATGAATTCATTCCTTTAATTCTTTTAATTCAGATGATGTTATGTTATACCTATTGTAACCTTTCCTTTAATTATTTCACCTCGGCTATCTTACATATTCTTACATTCAAATAAGTTGATGTCATTTGATCAACATCTTTTATGATGCAGATACAGGTTTTTCAAGATCATTAACAGGCGTTTCATTGAGATCACTTTGAACTTCAGATAGCTTTGGTGAGGCCCCTTGCTTTTCAGAGGATTTCACATTTATTTTCTTTTATTGTTGAGTTATCGTAGGTCTGTCCCGACGTCTATTCTAGTATTAGACTCTTCATAGATAGTTAGAGTTGATAAGTCTCTTAGTATGTTTCTTTTTGTTTTGAGACTTTAAAAACTATTACTTATACTTAATTGATTATTTCCAAAAATTTATTTGAGTGAATTTTAATTATGTATTCAAAGATTCTTTATGCTTGAGTAAGACTTCTGCTAAATAGTCAGTAAGGCTAATGGTTCACTTGGTGATTAGAAATAGTTCTCGACTGTCGGCCACGTCCAAGGTGTAGGCTTGGGGAGTGACATATCTGTACTATAATATTAACTAATTTTACATGTATATTAATTTGTGAACCCCAAACAAAATTAATTGATGGTTCATGGACCGTACAAATGCTTTTCACACTAGAGTTATGGATTCGAACATGCCTCTCCTTTTTTAAAAGGAAATTTAGAATTTCCAAACTATTGGCTCTTCCTATACAAACAACAACCAAGTTAATCACGCTAGTTATCACTATCACCAATTGCCATATAAATTTTTTAAAGTATTTTCTTTATATAATATTAGATAAATTAAGTGTTCTATTTGAATTTTGTGTTTATTATTTTTTTTAAAAAGACAAATTTTATATATTTAATTGTTGAGAAAATAAATAATCTTAACTATTTAGCATTTAGATCTTAAGGCAATATCTTAATATTTAGACATGTAATCAATATAAAAAAAATTTATTTTATATTTTTTTTTTTTTTTTTTTTGTGAATTGATCGACAAGAAATAGTCTAGTATTTAACGAGCAACATAGGTTTCTTTTATTTGCATGACATATACCTTTAATGGAAATGCCCGCATCTCAACTTCTCCTTAGTAGATTTTCAACTATGTTTTCTAGAAAATCCTCAATAAGAAGTTCCTTCTCTTAAATCTTCAATTATAATTCCAATTCAACCACTCCATATTCTTCTTTCAACAAATATTATTCGAATAGTAGAACATATTTTATAGCATGAAAAAGTAGTTACGAAAATTTTTTCAATTACAAGTTATTCGATAAATTTAGATACTATTCATCATTAGAATCAGAATTAGGAGACGATAAAAAGAAGTTCGTTGAGGATCATCATAATGAAATTTTCAATTACTACTTATCATATGATGATAAGAAATTTCTTGAAGAATTATCCAAGGAAAAATTAAATCATAGCAGGATAGAAGGAATTTTTTCATCAATTCCAAAAGAATTTAAACTATATCACCCTTGAGGATTTTCGAAACAAACTTAAATAGTATTCAATTCTTGAAATGACTGGTGCGCAATGTTAAATGTTTTTAGATTTTTTTATACTTGTAGTAAGTGCGGGCCATTATAATCTTCAGACAATGATACACTTTTTGTTGATGCATTGTATATCTCGATACGACATATCAAAGCTCTGTAAGTAGATGGAGAACCTCAAATTGTTAATCCAACAACAACAACAACAATGGAGAACCTCGAAATATTAATGCAAAAACAACAATAAGGGAAGAATGTTCAGATTCATACCCTTCTAAAAAACTTCTTTTTTGGAATTGAAGAGAATGGATGAGCACACGGTGCGTGTTAGGATTTCAATTCTTGGTGTACGTATGTTATATATCTATTCTTTCTAAATCTATTGGATTGTCAAATTATCTTTATTTGTTGTTTTGGAACCTAATTATAGTGACTACACTTTATCAAAAAAAAAAAGAATTATCACACATATGATGAATTATATTTGATAGATGGGTTGAGACAATTATTATGCATTTCCATTTGTTGAGTCTAGTCCTGGAAAAAATTATAACATGGGGTGAGTGGCTTTACTTTTAGTACCTTTAAATTCTAGTTAAACATCGAAAATAGTCTCTCTATCTCGTAGTGGTAAGGTTAGCGTACAGTCTACTCTCCCCAAACTTCACTGGTTATGTATGTTGTTGTTCCGTGAAATGTCATTGTTCAACATGAGTGAAATTCAACATAGAAGGATCAGAAAAATAAAATGATCAACTTTTAGCCATGTAGGAACACCAAAATGAACTTAAGTTGAAGCAGTTGAATGAAATAAGGCTGCAATTTGTTACTCTTGCTTCAGCTAAACAATTTGCCTTCTTTATCTTTTAATCAGAGTTTTAGTTAACAAATTAGAATTTAAGTATTGTAAATTCATCATTTTTGTTCTTACTCATTTCACACCCAATGAATTAATTTCTTCCTCCGTCAACTTGTAAAGTAGCAGTTTTGCTTGCTCTGCCTAAGAATGTAGAAATTAATGCTTTTGCTTGTTGTTTGTTTGAACCATTTTGTAAATTATTGCATTAATTAGGACATACAAGATACACATCAAATGTACCTAATTGTATCATCATTTATTCATCATATAAATATGGAGAAAGATTGTAATTTATAGTATTTTTATATACTTTTTCGAATATCAAAATTTTATATTAAAAATATTGTATTTTATAATTCAAATAAGCTCAAAAATCAATTAAATTGACTCTTGTAAAGCAAATTGTAACAAATAAAAAGAGACGGAGGAACTATAGACCTTATCGTTAGAAATAAAACATCTTCTATTGTGTTTTTGATAACTTTGGAGGACTACATAAATATAGTTAATTAAGTGAGCGGAAGTATAAATTATTTTCATAATATACGGATAATTTAGAAATATGGTAGAATTTCTTATGCAATTAGGTAGTTTTCCTATAATTTTTATTTGAAGATTAATTCAACTTAATCAACCAATAAATTGAATTGTCGACATATCATGAATTTCAGATTTGTTCCAATATTTTATTATAAATAATATTTTATTTCAAAAGTTCAACCCATTATTGAATATTCCTCATCTTCCGCATAAATCATTGTTCAACCTTATAGCATGATGGGTCAAGAGTTTGCTTGGGGCCATTAGTAATTGCTAATGACAATCATGTTTAGGGTGCAAACTTGAATCTGATGCCAAAAATCATAGAAAAATACCAAGTTATTTCAAAAAAATATAATGCATAGAGGTACGAATAATACAAAAAGTAAAAGTTTGACTTGACTTTTATGGGTTTGGAATCCTAGTCCACTTGAGTTGTTGGTTCTAAATTAATATTTCATACATATTGATTACATTTTTAAGACAAATATAAAATTTTGACAAAAAGTTACTTGATTCAGCCAAGCCCGTAACTCGTATTCTAGCTCAGCCCCTATCAATAGTGCCACTAAAAATAAAAAATATATTATTAACATCGAATAATGAATTTGCTCCAATTGAGGATACAAACCATAGTGGCAAACTTCATCCAAACAACTTAGTTATCCATGAGTTTAACAACTCTTTTTGTTTTGTAAACAAGTTAATCTTAGATTAATCATATGATTAATTATCGAAAGATTGTTTTCCATCCTCAATGTGGACAATAATAACACTAAAACTCCAGATAACTTATCTCATGATTTTATTTTTAAAAAATACAGAATAAATTCATTCTTAAATTAATCCTGTAATTAATTATCTCTTATCCCTCATACCAAGCAAGCCCTAAAAGATACTTATAAAACCCTGGTGCTTTGAAACTATTGTTACCTCAACGTTGCAAGGTAGCGTACGCCTTAAACATAAAACAAAAGTAAATTTGTGGGCAGTTTTGAACAATATGGGAAACAGTAAAAAAGTTTCTAAATTTGTGGCAGTCCTAAACAATATTGGAAAAGGGGAAAAAGTTTCTAAAGATCATAGAATTAAAGTGTATACATTTAAGAGAGGGCCGTGAATTGTTTAGAAAAGCACCTTGACAGAGATAAGCAGAGCCACAAAGGTTTGAAGAAGATGAAGGGTCATCATCACACATAAAATAAGAGAGAAGAAGTAGCACAACATACCCCTACCCAATGCAGGAGAAAAGAGTGCATCGTACCACTAGTTCAGTAAAGAGCATGCAACCGCCATTGATGAAGATGAATGTAGAAGTTTCCCTTCCTCCTCATCAAAAACAAAGAAACTGTTGTTCAAGTACAATACCAATACAAAAGGCATCACAAAGCTCTGCAGATGCAAGACCAATACACAAACAAATACATAGCGACAGTGATATGAAGAAGAAATTTGAATCAAGCAAGAGAAAATTTAAGGAAAGGTTAGTAGAACAAAGGGAATCCAAGAGGAGGATTTTAATGGTGGACTTTCATCAAATGCCTAAACCTCCTTATAAATGCATACTTGTAGATGTTCAAGTTAGGTTAATTTTGAAGATTTGTAGCAAATATGTGAATGTAACACTAATTGATTTATAAGTTGACTGGTTCCATCACTTTTTTTCTGAAACAAACCCGAATTCTCAACACAAACACTAAAACATTATACATTCATTGATAGCCAAATTATAATAACACACTTGAATTACAAAGACAAGTACTGAAATATCAAGTAACTAAAGCTATAGATAAGAATGGGGATGAGAAGTTAAGACTCTAGAAAGAAGGTGAGAGTAAGAGACAGTTTCTTCACTATACTCCTAACTCTTATGTCTAACCCATTATTCCTATTTAACTAATTGATAATTGGGCCTGGATCCCAAATAAAACTCTCTAATATTTTAAACTCTACCCAATGATCTCATCTAAATCAGCCCCATTCACCACTTCTTACACATAAGCCCGTACAAAGTCGACTTGATTCACAACATTTTCTTTTGGCATAATACCAATATCATTAAGCAAAGTCAAACAATTGTACTCTTTCTATCAGTAGAAAACTGATGACATTCTTCATAAGTGTCTATGCTAATTCGTTTTTTGTAATGAGAATAAGAATAACCGAATCTTCCTGGTAATTCTTTTGAAGAGGAAAAAACCTAAACAAGTCAAGCTAGGAACATTCTATATTGTGGTCCCCTGGTTAAGAACCTTGTTAGTCATTGAAGCTAGACTCAATTATGCTTTCAGAGGACTCCATTATGCTTTCAGAGGACCTTGGACAAACTAGAGTAGAGATTTCAAAACAATTACTCAGAAACATAAATGTTTTCAATAGTTTTGCCTTAAGTGATATCTATGTCTTTAAACTTTAGATGTGTACAGGTAAACATTCAACAAAGGATTTTTTTTATTTCCACATGTTGTACAATACCTTCATTGGAGCCGATTAAATCCTGATTAGCACCACGAATGTCCTATATTTTGTGGTAAAGGGCTTTCTAACAAAAGCGGCTTCATACCCAGGGAACTCAAACTCGAGACCTCGGATTAAGATGAAAGGAGTACTTTGCACGACCTTTGTTTGTATCAAAAGGACATAGTACCGAGTCAGTAAGAATGATATAAAGCTTAGAGGAAAACTTAATCTGATGGAGCAGCTCTTTACCAAAATAACTGCCACAGGGGAAAAAAGAGAAGAAGCTAACTGGACGTATGGCTATCAAAAATAAAATATATCACTTTATTTGGAATTTTTAAAATTGGATTCGTGTTTGACAATACATTTTGAAATTATATTTAGAATTTGAAATGTTTTATAAAAAATATATGATTTATGCCACCTCATTCTTAACAACTGGCCCAAAATATTTATTTATGAAAGCAAAATATCCAAAATAAAAGTAATCAGAACAAAAAGTATTTTGATCATGTTTGTTTTTCTTTTCTCCTTCCCCACCTTGTCTTTCGATTTCATTTTTGTATATGTTTAATAATTGAACTAAACTTAATCAAAATCGATAACAACCAAGTAGATAAATACACATTATATTTTATTTTATTTTGTTTTAAATAATTTAAAAATTGACTAATTTGATTTTAGTTTGGGGTCAATAACACAACCCAAATGTTTATTTTCTTGCCAATATTGTTCTAGTTGTTTTTTATCATTAAAAATCTTACAAATTAGAATTGCACGGTATCCCAAAGGAAAAAAGTGATGATCTAAAGAAAGAAAAAAAAAAGGTAGAGTTGAAGAGGGCTTCCAACGGAGATATTAAGGAAATGGAGGAGCTCAATTTGGAAACCTAAGAATTAGGGTCTGGATATAAGGGCACACTAGCTTACTCGTTTGACTGGACCGTGGTTTTCTCCTGAATTTTGCTTTTTATTTTGGACCATCTAGTCTATTTTGTACAAACATTTTCATTTGAAAAAATGGAGCTCCTAACTTAACTATTGAACAAAAAAAACTAAAATATCTAGTTTAACACCTTGGATTCGAGAATATAGAAATATGCAGCTTTCACAGACCTTGTGCCAGAACCACAGAGGCCACCCACGGTCCGTGGTCTGACACACGGTTAGTAGGTTGGTTCCATCATTGGGGGGCAAAGCTTTATGGTCTCTGATCCCACCTATGGTCAACCAGTATGGTCCGTGGTTGGACTTACGGACCGTAGGTGAGGGCCAACATCTATTTAGAGAAAAATGGTCAACTTCAAATGGTCATATCTTTCAAACGCCATAGAGTTTGCTAAAATCCAAACTCGGAGTAAAATGTTATGCTCATTTTGGTGAAACCCTACCAGGGAGAGCATGAACGACGACTTCACACGACGGCCAGTAGTCCAAAGGATGGTCCGTCAGTCCCATCATGAATGACCTACGTCATCTTCTAAGTCAAGGTCGTTTTGGTCTTTTCCCTATACATTGGGGCACTTAAACTATGTCGTTTTAGTAAGTCTAAGCTAATAACCCTGTCAGACATACCCAAAACCCTCATTTTCCAAAAATCATCCAAATTAGAATCAAAAGAAGAGAAAGAAGCGTCAGTTTCTTTCAACAACAAGCAACAGTGTTCTTCAACATTAAGCCTCGAAATCCAAAAGGATTTCATCCACTACATCCATAGAATTCAGTCAGTTTCTTGATTCCATATAACTTATTTAGAACTAGGGTTCGTAGAATCTTGGGAACTATAGTGATTTCAGTTGCTATAGAATCCATAGACAAAATAACATGTTTTCATGGAAACATTGCTTAACTCCTTGTATAAAACTCAGAACCCTAGTTTGTGTAAATTCTCTTAGTTCATGAATTATAATTACTAGGTCAGTTAAACAGAGAATCATTCTCCAGATTTCGAATGTCACATACTCAGTACATAAATGTTGCATTCTCAGTTATCATGTCAGTATTTTAAGCTATTCATTATTTAGTTCATTTTAGCTTCAGATGTATTCAGTTAGGAGTAGACTTACCACCAAGTTGGACTAGGGTTCAGCGTACCCACATAGTCCCAGAACTACGTGCCCGCATAGGATTATAAGTCCCCTCTGTTTGGCATGAATATTAGTGATCACGCGATAGTCATGCCTTTATACCCTTGCAAGGTATATTAGGTCCTCTAGATGGGGCATATACATCGGACTCCATATTTAACTCAGGTGATTTATGTCGGTTAATAGTAGCTCCCACAGTCAAACTCTTAGTGCATTTGACCAGGTTTTCAGCATTTATATCAGTATACAGTTGAGCATGTTATCTTCATGATTAGTACTTGGTCATTGCATTCTACTTAGCTTTTTAGTTATTCTTTATTATTTATATTCTTGCTCTCATTATGTCGTTGCTCAATTATGCTTTGTTCCTCTCATATATATTTGTTCAGCTTAGTATCTATATCCTGCATGCTCAGTTCTTTCCATGTGCTAACGCATACTCTGCGCTACATCCTTTTACTATGTAAGTTCAGATACAAAGCATCCAAATCACGATTAGATCAATTCTCGGTTCGAATTCAGCAACTTCAGTGGTGAGTCTAAATACTTCGAGGACAGCAGACATGCTTTCATTTTTGTCATTATTTGTAGTTTTAGTTTTGTAAGAGTTAGCTGGGGAATGTCCTAGCAACTCAATTCAGTAAGAGGTTTTTCAGACATAGTAGTAGATTCAGCTTGAGTTGTTAAGTGGTTATTTCAGTTATCACTAAACTCTTAGTTTGTTTCACTTATATTCATACTGTTTGGGTTTTTCCCCATTTTCATGTATCCAGTATTTTAGCTTCCGCATAGTACATGTTTTACTTAGCAATTTTTAGTATGTTCATGATATGCCAGTTTCAAGGTTGTATTGGGGTCACTCGTGATCCTATGTCCCGTGTTACGCCAAAGGAGTAGCCTCGGGGCTTGACAGCTAGTGATATCTTCTAAATTACTAGTATACCTAAAACCACTAGTAAGTAAAGTAATTTATGCCTTTTCAGGATTACCATATGGTGAGACCCGAGATATAAATACCATTTTTATTGTAAATATTAGTGTAAGGAAAATATGAGTAAATCAAGAGTTGGATTGAGATGATAAAATACAATAAAGAAATTCCGAGTTGTATATAACTGAACTTTAAAGCAAGAATACTGCTTCATTTAGTAAATTGCACCTATTTTATTTTAATGATTGAGATAATGTTAATACAGGAAACTTAAAATCAAATTCAAAATAATAATAATTTGAATTCTACTATTGTCCACAATTCGCAAGACAACATGAAAGATTTTGGTGTAAAATTGGCAGCAGATTTAATCATGATATAGGCAAAATCTCTTT
Source organism: Solanum tuberosum (assembly GCF_000226075.1). Taxonomy (NCBI): domain Eukaryota; kingdom Viridiplantae; phylum Streptophyta; class Magnoliopsida; order Solanales; family Solanaceae; genus Solanum; species Solanum tuberosum. The sequence continues at coordinate 237,066 of NW_006239334.1, read as the reverse complement.
CTATTCCAGCGGTGTCTTTTGGGAGCACGAGAGTCTTCAGCAAGTTTAGGCATATCATGAGAGTCCATTATTGCAGTCATTCTCTTGTCTTTCCTTTTTTTCTGCCAAACTTTCCTCAAATTTTCTCTTGCTCAGTTCAAACTTCATCTCCATGTTTTTTGATGTTTTGTGTTTCATTTTGCATTAGTCTCACAACTATAGAGTTTGGTGTTGTTATCTCAATTGGTATGCTAATTATGCTACAGTTTCTTTGTTTTGTGATGAGCAATTTGAAAGAAGTTACTTTTTATGATGAGCAACTAGTATAGTTTTCTTGATACCTAATTTTATCTTCATTGTTGGTTTCATATTTGTAGGTGAAGTAATCTGATGTGTTCTTCTATCACTCTGTCTTTCTTTCTTAGAATTGTTTTGCTTGATCACTTCATTTTCATCACTAGCATTTTCATCTACATCATCATGGTCTTTGGAGTGCATTTCTTATTGAATATCTTATTTCTGCATTTCTCAAAGTGCACAGGATATATCACAATTTGTTTTCTGAATTATGAGGGTCTTATTTTTAGGTGTAGGCCGAAAGAGTTGGTATAAGGACAAAAATTTTGGCCAACTATATTGAATTAACATGTGACATGGTAATATTGGCTCCTTCTATAGAATTCACATGTCATGCCATTTCAAACCTTACATCAAACAAGTTACCTCTTCAATTGTAGCTCAATTAAATAGACAATCCAACAAAATTTGACCATAAATAAATGGAAAACTATAGACAAATATTCTTTTTATATATACTAACAAGAATATTTGTTTTTAGATTTCCCTTTAATAAATTGTCAAATTTTGTTGGATTGTGTATATAATTGAGCTACAATTGACGAGGTCACTTGTTTGACGTCACGTGCAAAATGGCGTGACAAGTGAATTCTATTGAAGGAGCAAATATTATCATGTCACATGTTGTCTCAATATAGTTGGCCAAAAATATTTTTCCTTATACCAACTCTTTCAGCCTACAATTATAAATAAGACCCTCAAAAAATAAAATAATTGTGATATATCCTATGAACTTTGAAAAAGCACAAAAATAACATATTGAACAAGATAATGCACTCCAAAGGCCATGATAACTTGATTCTTGATGATGATGCAAAATACAATTCTTGTGATCAAAATGAAGTGATCAAGAAAACCATGGTTGAGAAAGAAAGACAGAGTGATAGAGGAACACATCATATTACTTCACCTACAATTAAGAAACAAACAATGAAGATTAAATTGCGTATCAACAAAGTTGCTCCTCATAAAAAGCAACTTCTTTGAGATTGCTCACTACAAAAAGAAAGCCACTACTGTATAATTAGGAGACCAATTGAGAGAATAACACAAAACTCTGTATTTGTGAAACCAATGCAAAAGAAAACACAAAACATCAAAAATATGGAGATGAAGTTTGAATCAAGCAAGAGAAAATTTGAGGAAAGGTTGGCAGAACAAAGGAAAACCAAGAGAAATATTGTTATAGTGGACTTTCATGATATGCCTAAACCTGCTAAAGACTCTCGTGCTACCAAAAGGCATTGTTGGAATAGAAAGAAATTTTGATTATCTCATGATTCAATCTTGTAAATTTTACACCAAAATTTTTTCTTTTTGTCTAAAAAATTGTGGACAGTAGTAGCATTAAAATGATTACTATTTTTAATTTGATTCTATGTTTCATGTATGGAAATTATCTCAATCATTAACATAATACAGTTGAAATTTCCTATATGTAGTTGTATTCTTGCTTTAAAGTTCTATTATATACAACTCAGAATTTCATTATTGTTTTTAATCACCTTAATCCAACTCATGCTTTACTAATATTTTCCTTACACTATTTTTTACAATTAAAATGGTATTTATATCTCAAGTCTCACCATATGCTAATCTTGAATAGGCACAAATTACTTTACTTACTAGTCGTTTTAGGTATACTGTTTATTTAGAAAATATCACTAGCAATTTCTATAAAAAAAAATTGGTTTCTTGGTTCAATAGACGAGCTAGGAACCTCTTTTATTAAAAAATATGAACGTAAAAAATAGACAAAACAGCCAAAAAGAAAAAACAAAATTCAGGGGAAAGCCACGACCCAATTCAAAGAGTAAACCAGCCTGCCCTTATAACCAGACCATAATTCTTAGGGTTTCTAAATTGAGCTTCCCCATTTCCTCAATATCTCTGTTAGGAGCTCTCTTAAACTCTACCTTTATATTCATCTCGCTTTGGATCATCAATATCGTCCTTTAGGATGTCGTACAATTCATCTTTGTTAGATTTTTTAAGGACGACAAACAACTAGAACATTATTGGCTAGAAAATAAACATTTGATCAGTTATTGACCCAAAACTAAACTCAAATTAGTCAGTTTTTCAATTATTTAAAACAAACCAAATAAAATATAATGTATATTTTTTTATTTGGTTTTTATCAGTTTTGATTCAGTTTAGTTCAATTTTTAAACATATACAAAAAAAAATCGAAAGACAAGGCGGGGAAGGAGAACAAAAATACATACATGATCGGATTTTTTTTTCAAAATACTTTGGCCTTTTCTGCTTTCATAAATAAATATTTTGGGCCAATTCTTAAAAAATGTGGGGGTATAAATGATTTAATTTTTAATCAACATTTCAAATTTAAAATATATTTTCACAAAGAATTGTCAAACACGAAGCCAATTTCAAAAATTCCAAATAAAGTGATAAATATTTTTATAGCCACAAGTCCACTTAGGTTTTCCCTCTTTTCCCTATGGTGGTTTATTGGTAAAGAGTTGCTCTATCAGATTAAGTTTTCCTCTTAGGCTTTACATCTTTCTTAGTGACTCGGGAATCCTTTTGATACAAACAATAGTCGTTGTGGAGTGGTATGTCATGATCCAAACCTACCCCCTGGACGTGGCCGGCACTCGAAAACCATTGTTGGTCCCAAGCGAACCCTCATCCTTGCTAACTACAAGCAGAAGACTAACACGAGCATCCATAACACCAAACTAAAAGAAATTTTAAATCAACAGTGTATTAAATCTTAAAACTCTCTCAATATATTAAGTATTAAACATAAGTTAAAACCTCTGAAACTAATAGACTCCCCAAAGTTGTCTATTTATGAAGCATGTACTATATATAGACGACTATCGGGACAAGACACACAACTTCTCAAAATGCTACTAATAGTAACAACTCATAAAAATGGAGTCCTCTTGAAGAAAGGAGACCTCACTTGAAAGGTGAAGAGCAGATAAAGTGATCTCAACAGACTCTTGTTGACGATCTCAACACACTCTATCTAAAATTATTTGACATGAAACAATGATATCTGGGTACAAAGTAAGAATAAAACTACCATGCCTTAAGAGATAGATAGCTTTCAAGTTTAACAACACTTTCCACCCTTCTCTCTAGGAATACTACTCACCATCACCATCACTAACACCACTGAAAAGGAATCACTGAAAAAGCTTAGAGTGAAAGATAATAAGAAAAATTCATTCGAGAAATCTGATGTAAGAATACGAATGATGTAACATTATTTTTCTAGCCATTGAGAGTAAATCATAAATTTGCAATACTGAGCATACTATGAGACATGAGTGCTTATATGCATAGGTTCATATCATGAGGTTGATATCCATAACTTTGTGGAGTAAGATTTATATCAATGGGCTAAAGTCTTTACCTCTCATTCTGAGAATTGAGCATACATGTGAATCTATCTGAAGTGTATGAGCATAGGTCATAGACACAATTCTGATATTAGAAACATCTATAGGATGCTGTAATGACTAAACTTTGAGGAATACGCTATAGTATAAAAGGACTGATATTACACTATAACTCTTTCTGAATACATAATTATCTGATTCATAATACTGGACTTGATTTGTAATCTTATCACCACCTTAGGTCTGAAGCTGAAACTTTAAAGGTATGGATCGATTCCATCATCTCTAAACTAGTCAATATTTGTTTTCTTACTCAACAAATATCTTGTCACGGGCAGCAAGCACTTCCCAAATACTACACTAAATTACAAATAGTAGATAGAATCACTAAAAAACTAGATCTCTAAAACCTCATGTAAAAATAGTAGATCTTTGCCTCATAGGCTATCTAATTACAATACATCAACATATTCTCTTCCACAACCGAAGTACTATTTACTATAATGACTCGAAAAATGATAGGTTAAACTAGAGCCTAAACGGGGGGTTAATGTAATGAGTTAAGGGAAAGGGCTAAGGGTTTTGGGTGTAGGCCATGGTTTGGAAACCTAGGCTACCTAAAACTAGTCCTAGCTACTGCCTCCATAGACCACGAGGGTCTTCACTACCCGTGGTGGTCACCACGAGCCGTGGTGGCAAGGCAGCATGCTCAAGTATGGTTCCAAGCCAAGGCACCCCTTCACGAGCCACTTTACGACTCGTGGTCATGACCACAGGCCGTGGGAAGGCTGGTGGGGTTGCCTTAGATTGGGGGGAGATGTTGCAAGTTGAGGGAGCTACTGTCCCAAGGTTCACAGGCACCACCACGAGCTGTGGTGCCCTAGACGGTCCGTGAAAGTGAACTTGGAGTTCACTTAGGCTTAAGGGAGGCAAGTCAACTTTGCCTAGGTGCTGCCCCATGACCACGAGCTTCACCACGGCTCGTGGTGTGAACCACAGATCATGGGAGCTTCCGTGGACTTGCCTTGGCCTTGGAGGGCTTGGCAAGGATGGGAGGCACACAGCCTCAAGGATCACGGGCAACACCACTAGCCATGTTACACCTCACGACCCATTTAGTTGGGCGTGGTCCCTGATGGGCTACCCCAAGTTGTGGTTTTTTGGTAATTTCGTTTTAATGTTTTATTATGTGGGATTGATTTTATATGGTTTATGTGATAAATATATATGGTTTTAAGTCCTTTAAACTAGTCATTCTCTCATTTTTCCCAAATCAAATCCCAAAGTTCTCTCTCTATATATTTCTCTCTAACTCAAGGAAGAAGAAGAAGTGAGAGCTATGGTTTTGGATTCAAGGCTTTCTTCATCAAATTTCTTGGGAAATTTTAGCAAAGGTATGGTGATTCTTCATCTAGGGTTAGCTTTCACCCTAGAGCCAATTTCAAAGTAAACTTTTAGAGATTTCAAGTTCATGAAAAATCTAGGGTCTTACTCAATCTCATGGGTTCTTTCACCAAATGGTTTTAAAAGGTTTATAATGGCATATTATGGTTATATTGTTGTTATATTAATGATTTAAGATGAAAATACACCATGAACCCATAATTTTCTCTCTATTCCTAGTTTATGCCTTTATGAAGTGGGTTGCTTGATAATGAATGCATTTGAATAGAACTTGTCTAAATGACTTTAGATTGTTGAAGTATGTCATTACCCATGCTTATTTTATGGTGCATCGTTGGTATATTGGTATGTGAGGTTTATGCCTGAAAGGCAAGATATGAGAAACTACTTTTTGATTTAGAATTGGTAACTTGATGTTGATCCACTTGAAAGGTGGAGGTGTTTACTTATTATGTACATTGTGACCATGGCCTTGAAGGCATAGTATGAGAAATTGAAGTGTTATCGTGACATTGTATGAATGAGAATTCGATGAAGCTAAGGTGATCATATCTTGAATGTGAAGGTGTTGTTATTGAAAGGCCTTTTCTCATTTTGACACTTATGAATGTAGATGATAGAATATGAAGGATTCTTCAATACAAAGTATACCTTGAATTTGTATGGCCTATGTATCCTTTTCTTGTATAAATTATTATATTGTTGATTGTTGAATCCTTGGATCGGTAGGTTAGTAGCACCTTCCACTCATGTTAATAATGAACCTTAGAATTGGTAGGCTTTTGGCACCCTTTCAAGAAGGTTAATGATGAGTCTTGAACCGGTAGGCCTATGTCACCGGTTTAAAAAGAATTAATGAGCTTTCCTAAATGTACCTTGAATCGTTAGGCTTAAGGTACCCTTTCATGTGTAATGAATGAATTGGAGTCGGTAGGCCAATGGCACCCCTCATATGTGATAATGTCAAGGTAATGAACTATTCTATGGGAATGTAGGCTAAGCACCGAGCGGATTAAGATGGAAACTCCCCCAAAGTTCGGCATGAGTTTCAATGATCGTCTACCTTATCCCATAAACTATGTGCCCGCATACGTCTAGCTAGTGGGTCCACCTAAGCTATACGAACCGGTCTTCCTTAGGCAGGTAGACCACCTCTTTACGGTGTGGGAACTTATGACACCGGATTCCATGACAAGCTCTCATGGTCTATGTCGGTTAACACTTACTTCCCATCATGTGAGATTTCATTGTAGGTCTTGATAGGTTCTATGAAGTGTAGGTAGTAGTATGGAATGCTATCTATACATTGCACGAGTAGGCTTTGAGAGGGTCATAGTGAGTTTCTCTAAATCTTAATGGCTATGATATGAAAGCGTCTTAAATGGAATGATTGAAGAATGTTAGCTCTTAAATGCTTAATATGATATGTATGCTATTCTTGGGTTATATTATGAGTTACTTTTCCTTGTCATGCCTTATGGAATGATATGTCTTTTATGTATGAATATGGCTTAAAGATGCAAGGAAATGAATGGTATGTTTACTTTAGGTGACCTAAATGTGTTGCCCTAGTGTGGATGGTGGTATGGGACGCTATCTATACATTGAAGAAGGTATAGCATAAGGGTTGCTTGAGGTGAAGGTCCAAGGTAAAGGTAATGGTTTCCATGCGATTTTTTTAAAGTGTGAAGTTATGACTTATATGATGTAAATGCTTGTATATGATGTCTTTTATGTTATTGTACATGATGTTTCTAAAAAGTGGCATAATGCATGGTTTCCAACCAAAATGTCCCTTTTAAAAGAATGTTTTGCATGGTCATCATACTTAGTACATTTCTGTGTACTAACCTATAATCTTCGTGTTTTTACTACAAGTGTCGGTTCTGGCAAGTTATTCCTCCTAGCTAGTTTGAAGTGTTGGATTGCTTTCCTCCAAGACTTGGTATGTCGTTATGGTTCGAGAAAAAGAATTATGTTTCCTTATTTCATGTAATAGACATTTATAGTAGTTTTTTTTTATTGGAAAGGGTTGTGTCCTTATTATGTTTTAAGCTTGGGTCTAAGATGGCCATGTGAGACTTAGACTTCCGTTGTTCTCCAAGTTTTCCTTTAAATAAAGTTTTGATATTTTTGAGTTAAATGAGTTTAAATTTTGTACTATTTCTATATCGAATGCAATGAAATGCTATGAGGCTTGTATGAGGCTTTTCAGAGTCTTGTACGCCGTGGCGCATCTGGGGCCTAGACTCGGATCATGACAAATATGGTATCAGAGCATAAGATTTTGAATATCGTTTTTAGGATCAAAGTCTCACAAGCCATTTCTAGTAGAGTCGTTTTCATCAGTGTGAGTCGTGACACATCTATGAGCGAGAGGCTATAGGACGTTAGAAGTTACACTTCTTTCATATTCTTGAAGTCGTGCCTTAGAGTTTAGTTCTGTAAGTGTTCTTTTCCTAACACTTCTCTTGTGTTAATAGGATATGAATACAAGAGGGAGACCCGCAAGGAGAGTAGGAGAAGAGAATGTGAATGAGGGAGTTCCTCCCAAAGGTCCTCAAGACGTCCAAGTTTCGGTAGAAGTTCCAGATATGACCAATGACAAGATTAGGTCGGCTTTCTTAATCTTGGCCCGAGCCATGGAGGCTCAAGCGACTAGAGATGTGGGGCCTAGGGTGAATACTAATGAAGGTACTATGGCTTCTATGTTGAGAGACTATGTGAGGATGAATCCTCTGGTGTTTCTAGGTTCTAAGGTGGGAGAGGATCCCCAAGAATTTTTGGATGAAGTGTATAAGGTAGTGAGTGCTATGGGGGTGACTTCAAAAGAAAAGGCGGAGCTTGCCTCCTATCAATTGAAAGATGTTGCCCAAATTTGGTTCACTCAATGGAAGGCTAATAGGCCGGTGGGAGCGGATCCTATAGAATGGGAGGAGTTTAAGGAAGCTTTCCTTGGTAGGTACTTTCCCCGTGAGAAGAGGGAGTGTAAGGTTGAGGAGTTTATCAACCTTATGCAAGGTAATGCGAGTGTGCAAGAGTACTCCTTGAGGTTTACCCAATTCTCTAAGCATGCTCCATCCTTGGTGTCAAACCCTAGAGATGAGATGAGTAGGTTTGTGACCGGTGTATCCGACCTAGTCAAGGAAGAGTGTCATATGGCAATGCTCCATAATGAAATGAACGTTTCTAGGCTCATAATGTATGCTCAATCCATTGAGGAATCTAAACTTAAGAGGATGAATAGGGATGTGAAGAGGGGATCCGATGAGCAAGGTCAACCTAAGTTCAAGAAGAGAGCTCCAAACCAAGATTCTTCAAGTGCTCCTAAGGTTAACCAAGACAAAGGTAGTGGATCTCAATTTTCTAAGCCTACTTGCACCACTTGTGGCAAGAGGCACTACGGGAAGTGCCTAGCCGGTACAAATTGGTGCTATGGTTGTGGGAAGAATGATCACAACGTGAAAGATTGTCCTACTCTTACGGCTAGAGGAAGGGAGGCCAGGCAATCTTCTAAAGATGGTGCGGTTCCTATCCCTCCAAATTATGGCCGTTTCTATGCTCTCCAAGCTAACAAGGACAAAGAAGCTAGTCCGAATGAAGGTACCGGTAAGTTATAGTTCCTTGTTGTTGTTTCTTTCATGTTGACCCTAGTATGATTTTTCCCTTAAGTGGGGGATGGTATGATGGATAGTAGGTTGTGGTGAATTTTGATATCCTTGTCATTTTCTTCTATTCTAATTCAAGCTTGAGACCAAGAATTCCTTGTAGCTTGTTTCATATTTTGGAGTCATGAGTGTTAATGAGATTTTCATGGCTTCCTTATGTTATGCATACTCTTGATGAGTGTATGTTTTAAATGTTAAAATGAGTTTTTGACTTATGTTCCTCATGATTGATATGCATCTAGTATGAGTTGTCTATTATGCTTCATGAGGTTAAATGTTGAGCATGCTTAAATGTGCTTTTATGAGAAAATTGCATAATGTACCTAAAGATGTTGTGTTGAGCATGATGTGAGTTGGAGAAGGAAGTTCCTCCAACGAAATGAGAAATGTTGATGTTATTGTGCATAATGAGTTTGTAGGAGTAGTTCTTACCTTCTTGTATTGCATTAATCTTATTGATGTGGAGTTGATGTTTCCTCCTATGGAATATGCATTATATTTATATGACTTGATTGTTGGGCTGCTAGTCTTGAGTCGTTTTTCCCTTAAAATTGTTTAAAGTGTCATTCTAGGAAGAATGTTTCTAAGTGGGGGATAATGTAACGACTCGAAAAATGATAAGTTAAACTAGAGCCTAAATGTGGGGTTAATGTCATGAGTTAAGGGCAAGGGCTGTGTAGGCCATGGTTTCGGAACCTAGGCTACCTAAAACTAGTCCTAGCTACTGCCTCCCTAGACCACGGGGTCTTCACGACCCGTGGTGGCCACTATGAGCCGTGGTATCACCCGTGGTGGCAAGGCACACTACAACAGATATGATATATAGCTACGAAATTATTAGCTACGATTTAAAATTCGTCATTAATTGTTAACTTTTAGTGACAAAAAATACGTTTCGTGCTTAAATATACGAGACATATACTTTTAGTGACGAAATATAAAAGTTCGTAGCAAAGTTTTGTCCACTATGATTTCCTACCAAAAAATGAATTGACGCCAATTATTGAGTACTGTCAATCACGAATTTAAAGTTACTAGTGACACATTATTTCGTCACTAATGATGTATTTAATTTGTGACAAATTATTTTTTGAACACAAAATAATTTCGTCTCAAAATATATGTTGTTACAATAGCGACAAATTAGAGTTTGTAGTTAAATATTCTAAGTTTTAGCTATAAAATTTTTGATTTAATTGTGACATTTATTTTCGTCACTAATAATATAAACAATTGGTGACAATAAGTTTATTGTCTCGAATCAACCTACGATTTAGTGACAACAAAAAATTGTCACAAAATATGTAAGGTGTTAAATAGCGACGACTTAGAATTTGTAGTTGAATAATTCAACTATTTGCTACAAAAAGGTTCATAGTGATATACAAAATTTTATTTGGCTATGATTGTTCATAATTAGAGAATTTCATAAATGGTCCCTGGACTATTAAAGTAGGTCTAAAATAGTCACATAACTATACATTTATTATATTTAGTCCTTTAACTATTCAAAATGTTATCAAGTTTGGTCCCTTAATTATATAATTACCATTTTTTTAATTCCTTTATTGTACATTTACTAGTTTTAGTCCTTTAAGTATTCAAAAAATTATCATGTTTGGTCTCTGACTATTTTTTATACAAATAGTGTAGCTTTATATTAATAGAACTCATGTCTATGTGAAACTAAATCTTTAACCCAGTTTTCAGTTGGTTCTGTTTCCCCACTATTTTTTCTTCAAATTACTTTTAAGAAAAGAACCTTACCTCAATGATTCAAAATAAAATTCACGGAAAAAGAAGATAGAAATCCTGATTTTTATTCAATGGAGGATGAAATGAAATATATTATTGCTACTAGTGACATGACAATGCTAAAATTTTATTATAAAAAGAAAAATGTTATTACCCGTTAGTTGTAGAGTGAGATTTATTTATATTTAATAGAAATGGATTTCTTGCCATTAGAATAAAATAAAATAAAAATTATTCGCATATTTTGATTCCAAATTTTGTACTCCAACAACTTTATTAAAGGGAATTTATTTAATCTCTTAGAAGTTGAAATTTATGAAATGGTAGATTTTTCACTATTTTTAGGAATTTTTTTATTTTGAAATTAATTAATTTTATTATTTTGTTCATTTACGTAGAGAAATTTGAATAATCAGATCAAATCTTTTATTTATTTTATATGAAAAAATAAAAAAAATGCACGTTGATTATGAACCGTTAACCATGAAAGAAGGGAACATTTTATTTTGAATTGTAGAGGTTAAGTTCTTTTCATAAGAGTAATTTGAAGAAAAAATAGCGGAGAGAGAGAAACAATTGTAAAATGGGTTAAATATTTAATTTAACGAAGACATGAGTTTCTTAAATATAAACATAACCTATTTGTATAAAAAAAATAGACAAAGACCAAACTTGATAAATTTTTGAATACATATAAAAAAAAAGATTAAAATCCATAAGTGTATAGTTAAGAAACCAAACTTGATAACATTTGGGATAGTTGAAGGACTAATTAAATTCGGTAAAATGTATAGTTAAAGGACTATTTTAGACCTACTACAATAGTTTAGGGACCATTTATGACATTTTCTCTTCATAATTAGAAGTGACAACTGACAAAAAAATAATACAAGTGATTCACAAGAAGTAGACTGAGTTCATTCGTTAATTGGCGCGGGAAAAAAATTAAATCAATGAATTCAGTCGATTTTGTAAAAATAAAAAAATTCAATTCATCAGTTTTCTTAAATTACGCAATTATAAAATGTATCTTTTGAAAAATACAATCCAGATTATAAGTACTACGAGTGGATACTATTCTACCACTACATCACAAATATTTGTTGATTTAGGTCATTTCATTTTGTTTATTTTATACACTTTCATCAATAAAGACGATAGAAAAAATAATTTCTCAAGTCTTGATGCTTAATTTTGTGTGTGTCTATCGATTTTGTGGTTGGTAACTGTACAGACTAAGTCGATCTATTTCCTTCTGTCTAAAAATACATATATAATTAGTAGTTATTCCATGTACGTAGAGAAACTATATAGAGATAATATCGGCTTACAAACTTAAACTGCAAAGATGCAAAATATTTTATGGATTCTATTACCTTTTTCATCCGTGTGAAAATTGAAATAAACTAAAAAAAAATGAAAGAAATTAGCCAACTAAGATTTCGAATATATAATGATAAAGTACTATTGTTGTGGGTATCAATGTTTTCTTTTTCAAAAAAATGATTTACCGATCGAAGTGAACTGAGTATTAGATTTTTTTTAATAAAATCGAAAGTTTAATTTTATATAAATTTTTTTACTGAGTACTGAATAAATTTTTTTAAAAGCGAACTGAGTACTGAATAATTTTTTTAAAATTTTAAAATAGTGTATAAACTTGTATATACATGTATAATAGTGCATAAAAGGTGATTATATACACTTTTATATTGTTATACATAATTAAACAACACATACACAAATTAATTGTAGATAATTTTTAAATAATGTACATGCACTTTATAAGTGTGTATAAACATAGATTATACACAATTATAATATAGGACATTTTTCAATAATCACGAGTGTTGACACCTAATTTTGATCTTATGCAATACGTATTAATTATCGAGTTTCTTCAATTTGAAATCTTTATTTTTGAAAAATCCAAAAATATTTATAATCTATTCTCTAAATAATTTTGTTAGTTTTGATACATATATATAAGCATACAATTGTGTTTAGCACAAAAATGTATGTACTTCCTCTAAATTAGTTAACTTTATATTTATGTATAATTATTAATTAACTTATGTCTTAATAAATATTTTATCTTGTTTAAATTAAGAACCTCAAATAATTAATCGATAATTTCTTGTCTTATTTCAACTTCAATCGAATTTAGCTAATTGATTCGATTTGGCAATATTTAAATTCACTTCTTCTTATTTCAGTTTCTCGATCGAATTTAGCTAATTGGTTCGATTTGGCAATATATAAATTCAATTGACTAAATTCCTAAAACAATAGGCCACTCAATTAAGCTAAGTTTACAATCCTTTGGCCATATTCTAAATTCTTTATTCTAAAACGTTCTTATCCTCATACATCTAGAGTCAATTAGGTCATTCTATAGATTATTGTATTGTGTAAACACGTAATTTATTTTACAAAACTTAAGTTTTACATCATTTTTAGTGCTTAAATATTTTTTTGAAATTTAAATTAAATATTTTAATTTTCATCTTATTTTATTAAGTTTATTTTAAATGATTTGATAAGCACAAAGAATGAATCACAATTTTAGGTAAGTTTTATTTTTTAATTGTTTTAAAACGAAATAAAAAATTATAATTTTTATATGTTTTGTTTTAATTTAGGTTTAATAAATAAGCTAGTAATTATAATATTTTCTTTAATTACATTTTTAGATTAGCTATTTATCTTTTCTTATATTTTCATTAGTTCATAATTAGCTAATATTTTTATAATTTTTATCTAAATTTAATAATAATAAAAAAAAACTAACATAAACTACCTCTTACCCCACTACTACACCTACACCTACACCGTCCTATTTTCCTCCCACTACCCTAATAATTTACCCACCATCTACCCACAACATAATCATTACCTGTATCAACACAACAATAAACCAAAACTAAAAGAATCAACAACACACACCTACACTACCACAAACCCAGGAAACGACAAAAGAAAAAAAAGGGAAAAAAACTCCTATACTACCATCACACAAAAACACACACACACACGGCAAAAAAAGACGATTAGCAAAAACCAAAAAAAAAAACATTATACATGCAAAGCAACAACAACACACGGAAATAAAAATACAATACACACTCACACCAAAAAAAGATTTGTGAGCATTTTAATTGAGCTTCGATCAAGATTTTGCGGTTCTTAGTTCTTCATTTGTGGTACTCAACTTCACCTTATCTCTTAATTCATTTATGGAAATTGATGTAACTATTTGATAAATTTTCCTACAGTTTTGTTGTATTTTTATTTGATTGAAATGCAGATTTGGTTAAAGTGTTAAATCTCTATTTAATGAATGATGTCCTATATAATGTAAGATTGTTTTTTTGTTATTGTTGTTTAATTTTGTCATGTCTAAGCCATTATTTTTATGACATTGTTGTAGCTTAATGTTCAATGCAATTGCCTATTTTAATTTACATATTTTTAAATAAATGTTATTACCTAACCTACAAACAAATGAGTTATGTTGTTAAACTTGAATTTACTCCATTTTAGATTAGTTGAATCCATTGATATGGGGATTAATTTAATTAAAAATATTATCAATTAATATAATAATGGAATGAAAGATTAGTTCTCTAAAATTCACAAAAATAAGAAGAAGTACTTTTAATACTAGGTGAGTTTTAGGCACCGTTAAAAATATTTGTTTCAATTAAGAGACTTTTATTCATTGCCTTAACAATATTAGTTCTTCGCTTTTGTATTCACCTTCCACATTCATGAGTTATTTTAGGGCTTTTGTATTTAGCGAATGAGAATTACCTTGTTTATAACATGCACCTAATTAACTGGCATAACATTTTAATCTTTAGTTAAATGAGCTAGATAAAAAATATTTGGACTTACAAGTATTTATATGTCGACTTTATGAAAAAAGAGCCCATTTGATTGCTTCACTTCTGTCATTTCTTAGTCACATTAATTTCTTTTATAAATTGATGCCCTTTTGTTTTTCTAAAGATTTGCTTGACTTTTGTTTTCAAAAACTCTCATCTTGTTTTCTTTGCAACAAAATATGAGGCTATAAATTCTAGTTATATGTAGTTTCTCTCTAGTTTCTCCTTTAATTCACGCATGTTTGATTCTAATGTGAGAATTCCTACATAGATTACATTATATTTTAATAGTTAATAGTTTTCATGAATGAAAGAGTTTATGTTGCCATGTAGAGTAGTTTGTATGATATACTCCATAAACTTTCACTTATGTTAAATTTGTATATATATATATGAAATTGTAATACCAGGGACAATTCATCCAATAAGCCTTATAAAAGTGGGCATTACAACATATGAAAGACAAATTGTGTTACATATCTTACTTTTGACTCTAATATAAACATCTCAATCTTAATCTTTATTTTATTTTCTCTCTCTTTGTACAGGTATAAAGGGTGAGAATTGAATCAAGATTGATTGCAAGCTATGTGTTACCACATTATTGATATTTTGGAAGGAGTTTTCACTTATATGTCATTGTTTAGGAGTAATATTTAGTATATTTTTGGTTAGATTTTCTTATCATTGGACATATTTTACTTTTATTTTAGGATTTTGTAATGAGATATTATTAGTTTAGCATAATTTTGTTTGTTTTTATTATATGATCATGAGTGAATACTATGACAAATATTTTTGTCATGAATTAAATTAATTCATCACAAGTTGATTACATTCAGTGATACAAAATGTATTGTCCTAGTATGCCTTTTTATTGAATATGAATTATATTTTTATTTTTTGACAATTGTAAATGTCACTACTTATGATAATATTTAGTGACGATATATGTCGTCGGTAAAAGCAATTTACTTTTAGTGACAAAATGATATATTTAATCACAAAATTATTAACCTTTTTGATAATAATAAATTTGTCCCTAATTTATACATTTAAGGACAAAATATTTTTTTGTATATAAAAAAGTAGTCATTAGTGACGATATTATATTTTTTCAACCACGAAATACATATAATTTTAGAGACATTTGATGTCGTTAATAATTGAACTAAATAATTAGTGATGATTTAATTTTGTCACCAATAATAATAATTTTAGTAACAAAACATACTATTAACTACAAAAAAGTTACACTTTTTACGACAAAAAAAATTGTCACAAATGTTTATGCATTTGGGGACAATTTTCTTTTTGTAGTTAATATAATATTTTTAGCGACAAAGCATTAAATCGTCTTTGTATACTTTTAGTGACGACTAATTGACGAAATTTTTTTCGTCACATAAGAGTTTTAGTGACGAAATATGATTTATAGATGACAAAATTATTTGTCTCTGATATTCAAATTTGTTGTAGTGGCAGCATGCTCAAGTTTGGTGCCAAACCAAGGCACCCCTTCACGAGCCACTTTACGACTCGTGGTCATGACCAAAGGCTGTGGGAACGCTTGTGGGGTTGCCTTAGTTTGGTGGGAGATGTTGCAAGTTGAGGGAGCTACTGTCCCAAAGTTAACGGGCAACACCACGAGTCGTGGTGCCCTAGACGGTCCGTGAAAGTGAACTTGGAGTTCACTTAGGCTTAAGGGAGGCAAGGCAACTTTGCCTAGGTGCTGCCCCATGACCACGAGCTTCACCACGACTCGTGGTCTGAACCACAGATCGTGGGAGCTTCCGTGGACTTGCCTTGGACTTGGAGGGCTTGGCAAGGCTGGGAGGCACACTGCCTCAAGGACCACGGGTAACACCACGAGACGTGGTGCCCTAGACGGTCCGTGAAAGTGAACTTGGAGTTCACTTAGGCTTAAGGGAGGCAAGGCAACTTTGCCTAGGTGCTGCCCCATGACCACGAGCTTCACCACGACTCGTGGTCTGAACCACAGATCGTGGGAGCTTCCGTGGACTTGCCTTGGACTTGGAGGGCTTGGCAAGGCTGGGAGGCACACTGCCTCAAGGACCATGGGTAACACCACGAGCCGTGGGCCCCTCACGACCCGTTTAGTTGGGCGTGGTCACTGACGGGCTGCCCCAAGTTGGGGTTTTTTGGTAATTTCATTTTAATGTTTTATTATGTGTGGTTGATTTTAAATGGTTTATATGATAAATATATATGGTTTAAGTCTTTTAAACTAGTCATTCTCTCATTTTCCCCAAATCAAATCCCAAAGTTCTCTCTCTCTCTATTTCTCTCTAACTCAAGGAAGAAGAAGAAGTGGGAGCTAGGGTTTTGGATTCAAGGATTTCTTCATCAAATTTCTTGGGAAATATTAGCAAAGGTATGGTGATCCTTCATCTAGGGTTAGCTTTCACCCTAGAACTAATTTAAAAGTAAACTTTTATAGATTTCAAGTTCATGAAAAATCTAGGGTTTTACTCAATCTCATGGGTTCTTCCATTAAATGATTTTAAAGGTTTATAAATGTCATATTATGATTACATTGATGTTTAATTGATGATTTAAGATGATTGTTGTATTGACGATTTAAGATGAAAATACTCCATGAACCCATGATTTCTCTCTATTCCTAGTTTATGCCTTTATGAAGTGGGTTGCTAGATAATGAATGTATATGAATCAAACATGTCTAAATGGCTTTAGATTGTTGAAGTATGTCATTACCCATGATTATTTTAGGGTGCATTTTTGGTGTATTGGTATGTGAGGTTTATGGCCTTAAAGGCAAGATATGAGAAACTACTTGTTGATTTAGAAGTGTTAACTTGATGTTGATCCACTTGAAAGGTGGATGTGTTTACTTATTATGTACATTATGACCATGGCCTTGAAGGCGTAGTATGAGAAATTTAAGTGTTATCATGACATTGTATGAATGAGAATTCAATGAAGCTAAGGTGATTATATCTTGAATGTGAATGTGTTGTTATTGAAAGGCCTTTTCTCAATTTGACATTTATGAATGTTGAGGATAGAATATGAAGGATTCTTCAATATAAAGTATACCTAGAATTGGTAGGGCTTATGCATCCTTGTCTTGTATAAATGATTATATTGTTCATTGTTGAATCCTTGGATCGGTAGGTTAGTAGCACCCTTCCACTGATGTTAATAATAAACCTTGGAATCGGTAGGCTTATGGAACCCTTTCAAGAAGGTTAATGATGAGTCTTGAACTGGTAGGCCTATGGCACCCTTTCAAGAAGAGTTAATGAGCTTTCCTAAATGTACCTTGAATCGGTAGGCTTAAGGCACCCTTTCATCTGTAATGAATGAATTGGAGTCAGTAGGCAAATGGCACCCCTCATATGTGATAATGTCAAGGTAATGAACTATTCTATGGGAATGTAGGCTAAGCACTGAGTGGATTTGGTTAGATGGAAACCCCCCCAAAGTTAGGCATGAGTTTCAATGATCGTCTACCTTATCCCATAAACTATGTTCCTGCATAGGTCTAGCTAGTGGATCCACCTACGCTATATGAACCGGTCTTCCTTAGGCAAGTAGGCCACTTCTTTATGGTGTGGGGACTTATGACACCAGATTCCATGACAAGCTCTCATGGTCTATGTCGGTTAATACTTATTTCCCATCATGTGAGATTTCATTGTGGGTCTTGATAGGTTTTACGAACTGTAGGTAGTAGTATGGGATGCTACCTATACATTGCATGAGTAGGCTTTGAGAGGGTCATAATGTGTTTCTCTAAATCTTAATGGCTATGTTATGAAAGTGTCTTAAATGGAGTGATTGAAGAATGTTAGCTCTTAAATGCTTAATATGATATGTATGTTATACTTGGGTTATATTATGAGTTACTTTTCCTTGTCATGCCTTATGAGATGATATGTCTTTTATGTATGAATATGGCTTAAAGATGTATGGAAATGAATGGTAAATTTACTTTAGGTGACCTTTATGTGATGCTCTAGTGTTGATGGTGGTATGGGACGCTATCCATACATTGCACAAGGTATTGCATAAGGGTTTCTTGAGGTGAAGGTCCAAGGTAAAGGTAATGGTTTCCATACGATTTTGTTTAAGTGTGAAGTTATGACTCATATGATGTAAATGCTTGTATATGATGTCTTTTATGTTATTGTACATGATGTTTCTACAAAGTGGCATAATGCATGGTTTCCAACCAAAATGTCCCCTTTTAAAGCATGTATTGCAAGGTCATCCTACTTAGTACATTTCTGTGTACTAACCCATATTCTTCATGTTTTTACTACAAGTGTAGGTTCCGGGAAGTGATTCCTCTTAGCTAGTTTGAAGTGTTGGATTGCTTTCCTCCAAGACTTGGTATGTCCTTATGGTTTGATGTAATAGACACTTTTAGTAGTTGTTTTTTTATTGGAAAGGGTTGTGTCCCTATTATGTTTTAAGCTTGGGTCTAAGATGGCCATGTGAGACTTAGACTTCTGTTGTACTCCAAGTTTTCCTTTGAATGAAGTTTTGATATTATTCCCATCAAGGTTTCTCTCTCGGGGGAAGACTATGCTAATGTGTATATAAGGGAGATAGTGAGGTTACATGGAGTTCCTTTATCCATCATTTCAGATCGGGGTACTCAATTTACTTCACATTTTTGGAAGTCTTTCCAAAAGGGGCTTGGTACTAAGGTGAAGCTTAGCACCACTTTTCACCCTCAAACGGATGGTCAAGCGGAGCGCACCATTCAAACTTTAGAGGACATGTTGAGGGCGTGTGTTATAGATTTCAAGGGTAATTGGGATGACCACTTGTCATCAATAGAGTTTTCCTACAATAATAGTCACCATTCAAGTATCAGTATGCCTCATTTTGAGGCCTTGTATGGTAGGAGATGCAGGTCTTCGGTTGGTTGGTTTGAGGTAGGTGATGTTGCTCTTATTGGTCCCGATTCAGTTTATAAAGCTATTGAGAAAGTTCGGCTCATTAGAGAGAGGTTGAAAATGGCTCAAAGTAGGAAAAAGTCTTATTTCGATGTGAGAAGAAGGGACCTAGAATTTGAAATTTGTGATTGGGTTTGTCTAAAAATTTCACCCATGAGGGTGTAATGAGGTTTGGCAAAAAGAGGAAACATAGTCCCCGATTTGTGGGCCCATATCAAATTTTGAAGCTTATTGCGAAAGTTGCCTATGAATGGGCTCCCACGAGACATGGGTGGACCCACGCCCTGTAGGTGGGGGTCGTGGGTCGAGGCTGAGCTTCCCCATGTTTCTCCAACTCTATGATGCAAACCACGGTTTGCCAGCACGGCACGTGGACCCACCCATGGTCCGTGTGTGGGGTTTCGTAGGTGACACTTGTGAGTTGGATTTTTATTTTAAGTTAGAATTAAGGGAGGGGCATAGGGATAATTAATTAATTAAGTAGGGTCATTAATACTAATTAAAAACTAAGTATATTTACCTAATAGACCCCTAAACTAACTCAATTAGTTCGTTCATTCAAGACCCCAAAACAAAACTATTTCCCTCCCAAAATATTTCTCTCTCTAACGCTCCATTGAAGAACAAGAACAAGGTAAAGCTTAGGGTTCAAGGTGGAGCCTTTTCTCTCCAATTTCGTGAGGAAATCATCAATTTAGGTATGGTAATCTTGATCCATGGAATGCTTTCTTCCATGGAGCCCTTAAACTCTTTAATTTCAAAGTAGGAAAAATCTCTAAAGACCTAGGGTTTTCTTCAAATCGTGGATTGTTCCCCAAATTGTTTTCAATTGTTTAATTGTCTTATATTATGGTTTAATTACTATTTTAAAGATTTTTTTATGATAAATTCACCATGAATCGATAAGTCCCTCCTAACCCTAAATTTATGACTCCAATGTGGGTGAATTGTAGTAAGGTCAATTGTATGGAATTACATTGTTGTAATGTAGTTATTTTGATCATTATATTATCCATGTTGTATGTATTAACCCTAAATTGATTTCAAGAATGGGATCCATGATCCAAGAAGGGTAAGACATGGGAATTATGCCAAATTGTGGCCTTTATGTATGCATGATTTATGAACACTACTGTGATCTAGTTATTATGTTAATTGAAAGTTCATTCTCATAGACACATAATGATCATGATGTGAAAGTTATTATCACTATGTTACAGTTCTAAGGTTGAAAGTCCATTCTCACCTATTGAATCTATGAGCTATTATTATGAATTGTGTTGGGTGGAGGGTAAGACACTCCTTCATGATTGTAAATTCAATTCAAAGACTAAAAATGTAATTGTGGGAAGTAATGCTTAGCACCGAGTGGATATTGAATATGAGATGGAAATACCCCCTCTAGAAAGGATGGATTTCTTCAATGTATCTCATGAGATGGAAGCTCCCCGCTAGAAAGGGCGGGTTTCTAGTAGCAATCTTTGTATCCCATAACTATGTGCTCGCATAGGTCTTTAACTAGTGGATCCACCTAAAATCTAATACATTTAGTTCTACCTTAGGCAAGTAGGACACTTCTTTTCGATGTGGGGGATGACACCGTATTCCATGTTTAGATCACATGGTCTATGTCAGTTAAGGCTTATTCCCAAAGTAACAATGAAGGTAAAGTATTAACTATGTTTGCTTACGGAGTTTTACTTAGCATGGGTAAGGTTATGGGACCTTACTTATGCATGGCACAAGTAGACTTTGCGAGTATTCTTAGTGGGTTCCTATTATGATGTGACAACTTATACATTGATTACACTTATGACTTATGCTTTTATACCTAATTGTCAAGATGGTTTTCAAACTTTATAAATTGCATGCTCTTCAACTAAATTGTCCCTTTTTGCATATTTGCATGATTTTGTGCATCATTATCATAATTAGTACATTAATTGTGCTAACCCATAATTCTTCTACTCTTTTCACAAAGTGTAGGTTCCGGTGTGTGAGGTGATTGCCCCCTTCTAGTTCAAGCTTGGATTGACTCCTCGTCAAGCTTGTGGTATGTCCTCATGGATCCGAGGACAAAGGGCTTTATTGTTGTTTCACTTCCTTAGTTGTACTAGACATTTTCATATTCTCTATTGTAAGGGCTGTGACCCTATTATGTTGAGACTCCGATTGTAGTAGATGGATTATTGAAACAATGTCTAGACTTCCGCTTTACCTTTATAAAGACATTCTTAAAGACTTGAAATTGTGTTTTATTCTTTATTATTCTATTATGTGATGGTGATAAGATAAGTGGCTTATTTGGGGATTTTCAGAGTTACATTTGCTATGTTACGTCTAGGGGCTACCCTTGGGCCATGACACTAAGGCTTGAAGAATCAAGATTTTTCTTATCAAATTCGTGGGAAAACTCCATCAAAGTATGGTATCTCTTCATCTATGGGTAGATTTCACCCATAGAGTCCTTCCAAAATCCCCAAATTCCAAAATTAGAGAACCCAAAAGTTAGGGTTTATTGTCAATATCCACTTGGAGCTAAGCATATACCCCAAGGTTTACTTGTTAAGCCTTGCTTAACACTCATCTCTAATGGAAGGATGTCCTTGACAATCCATCCATGTCAATCTCATAGATTCCATTCAAATTCGTTTTTAATGATTCAATTATGATTGTTTATGGATATATTGATGATTTTATATGATTTTAAGTTGAATTCCTCAAGAATCCATGAATTACCCTAATTTCTCAAATTGGATCTTAAAGTGTCGGTATTGATTGATACTAGTAAAAAGTAATAGAATTATGAATGTTATGAATTGATTACTTGATTCATGTTATTATCCATGTCTAATATAGTAATTATTGATGTGTTTGTGAATTATGATCTATGGTCCTTGAAGGTAAAATTACGAAAATTATGTACGATCATGATGTTTATGTACATGATTTATGAATACTTTGAAAGTAATGTGATTATGACTATGATGTAATTATGGTGTTGTTGAAAGGCTATTCTCAATTATACACCTATGAATGATGATGACAAGTTGTGAAAGGTTTCCTCATATAATAATATACCTTGAATTGGTAGACTAAGGGTATCTTGTTCATGTGTAATTAAAAATTATCTTGATTTATATACCTTGAATCGGTAGACCAATGGCATCCCTTTCATGAATGACAAATAAAGTATACTAAGGCTTTGTCTTGAATCGGTAGACCAATGGTACCCCTTTCATGAGAAGTCAATGAACTTTTATAATGATGAACCTTGAATCGATAGACCAATGGTACCCCTTTCATGAGGATTCAATGAGCTATTCTAATAATGTACCTTGAACCGGTAGGCCAATTCCATCCCTTTCATGTGTAATAATATTAAATATAATTAACTAGTTCTTGGGAATTTAATGCTTAGAACTGAGTGGATATTGTGAGGTGGAACCTCTACCTATGTATGGCCGGGTTCCTAGTAACAACCTCCTTATCCCATAACTATGTGCCCTCATAGGTTATTATCTAGTGGATCCACCTAAGCTAAAATGTTACTAGTTCTACCTTAGAAAAGTAGACCAACTCTTTTCGGCGTGGGACATGATAACCGGATTCCATGTTAAGCTCACATGGTCTATGTCGGTTAAGGCTTATTCCCACCATGAACAAGAATGTGAGTTATGTACTATGGTTACTCAAGAAGCTCTATGAAGTGTGAGTGGGGGCATGAGACTTCATCCATTTATTGCAGAAGTAGGCTTTGAGATTAGTTATGGTGTGCTCCTTAAATCTTATAATGATTTATGAAATATGCTTATAATGGTGCTACTAAATATGTTGATATGAAGGCTATGTGCAATGAAGTATGTCTAATGTGGACTGTTACTATGATTTGCTTTCCTTGATATGACTTAGTAAATGTGAAGGTTTCCTTGTCTATGAGTATTAACTAAAGATGAGATCAAAGAAAGGTAAGTATGATTATGGTGGTCTAAAAGTGGTACTTAGTATAGATGGGATTGTGGGATCTTTATCTATGTGTTGAAATCTGCCTCACGAGCTGTTAATTGATGTTGAGTTGGCATAATGACATGGTTGCTGATGTGTTTTCTGTTTTCAGAAGATAGATATTTTATGTTTTAGTCTTTCAGTTGTGAGTTTCCTAGTCTTTAGGCATGTAGAGTTGTTGGTAGACTTAGTGCCTAGTTAATAGGAAGATCCTGTTTTTCAGTTACTGCAGTATTTACTACAGATTTTTAGGAGTTCCTTCTATTTAAATATTTCTTCTTTCAGCTTAATAAAATATCTCTCTTTTTCTTCTTCTGTCGTATGTTTTTCTTTAGCTGTTAACACCAACAAATTGGTATAGCCCTCTTCTTAAGGGACTTGTGAGTGTAGTCTGAGTGAACCATCAACAAAGTCCCTACCTGTTGCCATGAAAAGCCATCAAAACACATGGATTCAGAGCACTTTTCTGGTTCTTATGCTATTTCTCCACCAGTGTTTGATGGAGAGAACTACCAGGTATGGGCTATCAAGATGCAAACTCACATGGAGGCATGTGATCTCTGGGAAACAGTAGAGGAGGATTACGAAATTCCTGTTTTATCAAGCAATCCAACAATGGCTTAGATCAAACTTCACAAGGAAAGGAAGACAAGAAAATCTAAGGCGAAATCTTGCTTATATGTTGCACTTTCACCTACAATTTTTTCTAGAATCATGACGTTGGAATCGGCAAAAGAAATCTGGGATTTTCTACCAGAAGAATACTAAGGATATGAGCGAATCAAAGGTATGAAAGTTATGAATCTCATTAGAGAATTTGAGATACAAAGAATGAAAGATTCTGAAACTGTCAAAGAATACTCAGATAGGCTTCTTAGCATTGTGATCAAAGTAAGAATGTTGGGCAATAAGCTTCCTGATAGCAGAGTTATTGAGAAACTTCTTGTTACATTACCTGAGAAGTTTGAACCAACCATTGCTTCCTTAGAAAATACTAAGGATCTGTCAAAGATCACTTTGGCAGAATTATTAAATGCATTGCAGGCACAAGAGCAAAGAAGGTTAATGAGACAGGAAGGGTCTGTAGAAGGTGCACTTCAGGCCAAGTTGCAAAACTATCCTGGAAATAAATACAAGAAAATCAAAGGGAAGAAGTATTATGCTGAAAATAATCAGGTTTCCGCTGGTAATGGAAGTAGCCACAATTCAGGCAGCAACAGAGGAGAAAAATTCCCTCCATGTCAATATTGTGGAATGAAGAATCATCCTCACTTCAAATGCTGGAAAAAGCCGGATATGAGATGCCGAAAATGTCAAAAACTTGGGCATGCTGAGATTATCTGTAAGGAAAAAGGACAGCAGCAACAAGGAGAAGCTCAAGTTGCAAATCAACATGAGGAAGAACAACTATTTGTTGCATCATGTTTTGCATCTAGTATTTCAAGTGACAGTTGGCTTATTGATAGTGGTTGTACAAACCACATGACTAGTGATGAAAAGCTTTTCAAAAGGCTTGATAGAACAACAACATAAAGAGTCAGGATTGGAAATGGAGAATACCTCCCTGCAAAAGGAAAGGGGACTGTGGCTATTGAGAGTTATATAGGTACAAAACTTATTTCTGAAGTTTTGTTTGTTCCTGAACTTGATCAGAATTTATTAAGGGTTGGACAGATACTTGAAAATGGGTTCAAATTGTTTTTTGAAGATAAGGCGTGTCTGATCATTGATCCAAGTGGTCAGGAACTATTTAGAATTAAAATGCAGGGTAAAAGCTTTTCTTTAAATCCAATGGAGGAAGAACAAATAGCTTTTCCAAGTCAGTCCAGTGTTGCAGAAATTTGGCACAAACAGTTGGGTCACTTCCACCACAGGGCGCTTTTGTATATGCAGAAAAAAGGGTTGGCAAAAGGTTTACCTCCACTTGAAGAGGAACTCCCAAGTTGTGAGGCATGTCAATTTGGTAAGCAGACAAGATTGTCATTCCCAAAATCAACTTGGAGAGCGACTCAAACATTGCAGATGATTCATACAGATCTTGGAGGCCCCCAAAGAACTCCATCATTGAAAGGAAGCAGGTATTACATAATATTTATTGATGATCTAACAAGGATGTGTTGGATATACTTCTTAAGATTCAAATCGGAGGTTGCTGAAGTTTTTTGGAAATTCAAAGCCTTGGTAGAAAATCACAACGACTGCAAACTACAAGTGCTCAGATCAGATAATGGGACTGAGTACACTTCAGATCAGTTCAAAAACATTTATGAAGTTGCTGGAATAGAGCATCAACTTACTACTCCATATACTCCCCAGCAAAATAGAGTAAGTGAAAGGAAGAATAGGATCATCATGGAGATGTGAAGGTGTATGTTGCACGAGAAAGAGCTTCCCAAAAAGTGTTGGGCAGAGGCAGCCAATACTGCTGTATTTTTGTTGAATAGGCTGCCTACAAAGGCAGTGTATGATCAAACACCTTTTGAAGCTTGGCATGGGTACAAACCTTTACTAAAGAATCTTAAGATATTTGGTTGCTTCTGTTTTTCTCACATACCTTAGCTGAAAATGGATAAACTTGGCAAGAAGGCAGAACCTGAAAATGGATAAAATTCTGCAGTCAAAAGCTTCCAGAATTTTCCAACCACAAACTGGAAAAATTTGGTAAGCAGAGATGTGGAATTTGTAGAACAAAAAAAATGGGATTGGGTGGAGAAAAGCAAGAAAGAGAAGCTAATGAGTTGCACAATTTTGAGGAACGAGTAGATCATCCTCCCATTCGAGGAACCAGATCACTCTCAGATATCTATCAAAGATGCAATGTAGCCGTATTTGAAGTTGCTGAATATGCAGAAGCTGAAAGAGACAAGAAATGGATAGTCACAATGCAGGAGGAGCTAACCATGATTGAGAAAATGACACATGGAAGCTGGTAGAAAGGCCTTCAGACAGAAAGGTTATTGGTGTTAAAATGGGTTTACAGAACTAAGCTAAATGCAGATGGTTCGGTGAAAAAACGCAAAGCTAGGCTTGTGGTAGAAGGGTTATGCTCAGATTTTTGGGGTAGATTTTTTCGGAAACATTTGCACCAGTCGCAAGACTTGACACAATCAATATTTTTTTGGCAATTGCAGCACAAAAGGGTTGGAAAATCTACCAACTAGCTGTTAAATCAGCCTTTTTTAATGGTTTCTTGCAGGAATAAATCTATGTTGAGCAGCCTGAAGGATTTGTTGCAGAAGGACAGGAAGACAAAGTCTACTTGTTGAAGAAGGCCCTCTATGGATTAAAACAAGCTCCAAGGGCTTGGTACAGTAGAATCAATGATCATCTTTCTAACTTAGGTTTTCAGAAAAGCCCAAGTGAATCAACTCTTTACATAAAGCATGTTAACTCTGACATTATTATAATTTCTTTGTATGTTGATGATCTTTTAGTAAGAGGGAGTAATGTTGTGCTCATAGAAGAGTTGAAAAAGTAGATGATGAGATTCTTTGAAATGACGGATCTCGGAGAGATGGCTTTCTTTCTTGGAATGGAGGTTAAACAAATCCAAGATCAAATATTCATTTGTCAGAAGAAGTATGCAAGCGAATCCAAGATCAAATATTCATTTTTCAGAATAAGTATGCAAAAGAAATTCTGAGGAAATTTAGAATGGACGATTGCAAGAGTATGAGTACGCCTATGAATCAAAATGAGAAGTTAATGAAGGGCGATGGTGCTGAACGAGTACAAGAAGGAAGCTTCAGAATCTTGATAGGATGTTTGATGTATCTTACAGCAACAAGGCCAGATATATTGTATACTGTAAGTGTACTATCCCGATTCTTGAATTTTCCTAGTGAATTGCATGTGGAAACTACAAAAAGAGTACTCAGATATGTCACAGGCACAATAGACTATGAAGTCAAATTTAGCAAATGCCAGAATTTTAAACTTCAAGGATTTTCTAATAGTGATTGGGGTGGTTCTGCTGAAGATATGAAAAGTACTTCAGGGTACTCTTTTATTTTTGGCACTGGATGCTTTTCTTGGTGTTTGAAAGAACAAGAGATTGTTGCTCAATCAACTGCAGAGGCAGAATTCATTGCTGCTACATCTGCGGTCAATCAAGCTTTATGGATAAAGAAAATCTTTTGCGATCTTGGGTTGGAAATGAAGGAAAGCACTGAGATATTTGTAGACAACCAAACTGCCATTGCTATTTCTCACAATCCAGTTTTTCATAGAAAGACCAAGCATTTTAATGTGAAGCTATATTTTCTTAGAGAAGTGCAAGAGGATGGTTTAGTGAATCTGGTATACTGCAGAACGGAAGAGCAGCTGGCTGATATTTTTACAAAAGCTCTTCCGACAAGCAAATTTGAGTTCTTGACAAACGAACTTGGAATTTGCAGCTCTTGATGCAAGGATGAGTGTTGAAATCTGCCTCATGAGCTGTTAATTGATGTTGAGTTAGCATAATGACATGGCTGCTGATGTGTTTTCTATTTTCAGAAGATAGATATTATCTGTTTTAGTCTTTCAGTTGTGAGTTTCCTAGTCTTTAGGCATGTAGAGTTGTTGGTAGTGCCTAGTTAATAGGAAGATTCTGTTTTTCAGTTACTGCATTATTTACTGCAGATTGTTAGGAGTTCCTTCTATTTAAATATTTCTTCTTTCAGCGTAATAAAATATCTCTCTTTTTCTTCTTCTGTCGTATGTTTTTCTTTAGCTGTTAACACCAACACGATGCATTGCACTAATATAACTTAGGGTTACTTATGACATGTTTCTATTATGCTATGATGATCTATATGTTGAATATGCATGTGGCTTATGCTTTTACACTAAATGTGTGTGATGATTCTCAAACATGGTAAATGCATTCTTTTCAACAAATATGTCCCTTTTTAGCATGTTTTCAAGGTTTTTATGCATGGCTCTCATACTTGGTGAAAATTTTGTACTAACCCATATTTTCTACATTTTTCACAAAGTGTAGGTTCCGGTTCTTAAGGTGGTTTTCTATTGGTTCAAGCTTGGATCGACTATTCTCCTAGCTTGTGGTGAGTCCTCAAGATTCGAGGACGTATGATTCATTAGTGGTTTATTTCGGGTACTTTTATGTTCAAAATATGTTGGAAGGGTGTGACCTTATTATTGGGAATGTCCTAGCTTGGAGTCGATAGTTCCTCCTTGGTTGCATGCATTGCATCGTAAGTTGGGTATTTAGTTCTTCTCCTACACTCTAAAAACTAGTTTGAATCTCATTCATGGAAGAATGATCCCAAGGGGGAAATAGTGTAACACCACGTATAAAAAAAGGGGCATATACCAGCTTTCTAGATGTTGCAGTTGTCGAACCACGTCATCCACCTACGGACTATGGAGTGGACCATGGGCCGTAGGTGTGGTCCGTGGTTAGCCTACCTGGTAAGGTATGAGGGTTCAAGGATATGACACAACCTACGCACCTTATGATAGACTATGGTCCGTGGTCATGTGTCCGTTGTTCGAGACCCCAAAATCACCCTCTCGAACGGTCCGTTGAAGGGGGTTCGTGGATGGTCACCTGGATTTTAATCTCAGGGTCAGTTGGGTCATTTCCTTATTAATTAGTTCCTATTCGATGTCATTTTTCCTATATTTAGAACCCCTATTTAAGAATATTTACCCCCTAATTCACCCCATTCAATTCATTCTTCCTAAATCCCTAAAGAAAATCAAAACCTCCTCTCAAATGTTCTCTCTCTAGAGCTTGAAGAAGAAGAGGATTCAATCTACGGTTTCAGGCTAACGTCTCAATTCCTCCATTGAAAATAAGAAATTGGACTTGAGGTATGGTAGTTTTCATCCATGGGTTCTTCCACTCATGGAGTCCCCAAATTCCTCTATTTCAAATAGTAGAATTCCCCAATTAGCTAGGGTTTTCTTCAAACACCATGGGTTCTTTTGATTATTGTTCTTAATGGATTAATTATGTTTAAATATGCATTAATTGATGATTTACGACGCTTTTATGATGTTTCCCCTGTGAACCCATGCAAACCCTTATATTTTCCAAATTTTGATATCATAGAGTTGGGTTGTTGATTATGAAAGAGGAGTTTTATGATCTAAAGCATGAAGTAATAGAATTACATGAATTTATGATATAATCCCTACCTAATGCTAGAATTCTAGATTTGGTGATTGGAAAGTAGGTTTGAACCTTGAAAGGTCAAAGTATGAGTTTATGCATGATTTTATGAAACCTATGTAAATGCTTTAAGGGTGCTTTGAGAGTGAAGTGCTAGTGTTCTTGTTGTTGTTGTTGAAAGGTTATTCTTATAAAACACTTACAACCATGGTGTGGAAGGTTTTCTCACATAGAAAGGATTCTTAGGTTGAAAGGCTATTCTTATCTAATTGAATCAATGAATAATACCTATCCTAATGAACTAGCTTTGATTGGCAAGATGACATGCCTTTCGTCTTGTAGAATCCCATTAGTAGAAAGTGGGATTCTACAAGACGTCTCATGAGATGGAAGCTCTCCCGTCAGTAGAGGTTGGGTTTCTAGTAACAATCTCATTTCCTCTTAAACTATTTGCCCTTATAAGTTGACTAGCTAGTGGATCCACTTAAACTAGAAGTTCATGGTTCTACCTTAGTCAAGTAGAACAACCCTTTTCGGTGTGGGAGACACGAGGTGATCATGTTTTAGCTCACACGGTGTCTATGTTGGTTAAGGCTAATTTTTTCACAACAAGTTGATTAATGAACTAAGGTTACTTAAAGAAGTATCTCATATGTGTTCAAAGGCTTAAAGATGATTTAGCTTGCATTGACCATGATGTTATGGCCTATGTTTTGTAATCCTCTTATATCATGTTTTAATTGTTCAATTGCATGTCATGATATGAAATGTCCTTCCTAGAATGTTTTAAATGTTTTTATGCATAGCTATCATAATAAATGAATTTTTATACCAACGCATACACTTGCCTACATTTTCCCCCAAATGTAGGGTCCGACAGGCAGGCTTTCCATTCTAGCTGCTAGAGCTTGAACTTTTATTCTTTCCGAGCTTGGTGAGTCCTCATGGTTTGAGGACGGACATTCCTTATTGTAGTTTCTATTTCGTATTCACATTTTGAACATGATGTATGGGCTAGGCCCACTTTCTTTCGATTGTAATAGATGGATATGTTGAGAAATGAGTTTGACTTTCGGTTTTCTATAAAACTCTTTTTGGACTTAAATGTTGTTCTACTCTTCATTGTTCTAGTACTTTATGTTATGATATGCTAAGTGACTTTTATGGAGTCCTTCGGGGTTTTATACGCCATGTTACATCTAGGGGTACCCCTGGGTCGTGACACCTAAAAATACTGAAAATAACTTAATGACTTTGAATTAGTCAACTAACAATCCCCCTTGATTTAAAATCACACACTCCCAACTGCAACCTAAAAAATTCATGCTTAGCCTAAGGAAGAGACTTCGTAAATATATCTGTTGCTTGGTCGTTTGTGCAGCAAAATTTCAGCACTATTCTTCCACCAGCTACCAATTTCCGGATGAAGTGATATTGCACATCCGTTTGCGTGGTTCTCCCTTGAAAAGAGGGATTCTTAGCCATAACAATTGTTGATTTGCTATAAGAAAAAATCTCCGTAGAATGCCTTTGTTGGTAACTATAATCTGCAAGTACTTTCTGGAGCAATAAAGCTTGTCGTGCTACTAAGCTAGCTGATGTATGCTCTGCCTCAGAAGTTGACAAAGCTACTATCTCCTGCTTCTTTGAACTCCATGTCACTGCTCAAGAACTAAAGCTGAAACAACTACCAGAAGTGCTTTTCCGATCATCCAAGCATACTACATAATCACTATCTGTAAAACCAACCAATATTAAATTTGATACTTAAGAATACCAAATACCAAAGCCTGTCATTCCAGCAACATAGAGAAGATTTTTTTTTTGCAGCACCACCCAGTTTTTTCTTTGTTAGACTTGTCAGAAATCTGGACCCAAAACTAGCTGAAAAGGCAATGCCAAGTCCAGAGTGCATTAGATAATTTAAGCCACAAACTGTACTTCTTAACAATCTCAGATTTTCTTTCTTAGTTCCATCTGCACGCTGCAATTTCTCATTGATATTCATAGGTGTAGCTGCTGCTTCACAATTCATCATATGGAATTTTTCCAAAATATCCTCTTCATTTTTCTTTTGAGAAATAAAAATTCCATCTTTAAGTTGGATTACTTCATTCCCCAGAAAGTATTTTAGTAAACCCAAATCTGTCATCTCAAAGTTTCTCATGATCATACTCTACTTGAAATCATCAAATAAAGACATTGAGGAACCAAAATAAATCATATCATCAACGTAGAGACATACTACCAAAAATTATCCGTTACCTTTCTTCTTCAAGTACAAAGTGGGTTCATATTCACTTCTTATGAATCTGCTATCCTGAAAGAATGAATCAATTTTGTTGTACCACGCACGCGGAGCTTGGTTTAGCTCGTAAAGATATTTTCTTAACTTGTAGACTTTGTTCTCATTGTCATTAACAAAAAAGCCCCGAGGTTGTGAAACATAAACCTCGTTTTCTACATCAGTACCATTAAAAAAAGTGGAATTCACATCGAATTGATACACATGCAAACAAAACTGCGCAGCGAAAGCCAAACAACTCTCATTTTTTCAAATTGTCCAACAGGAGAATTTTTTTTTGAAAATCTATACCTTGTTGTTGTGAATATTCTTTTGCCAAGAGCCGAACATTATGCTTTTGAATTCTTCCATCAGTATTGTACTTTGTTCGAAATACCCACTTGAGCCCTATCACGTTCCTTCCTTCAGGTGAATCAACTAATTACCACATAGGACTTATTTCAATTGCTTGTATCTCTTCAACCATTTCATTCTTATATTCAGATGGTTCTACCGATTCTTCATAACAAACATGATTTGAAACAAGGAAAGAAAATTGACAAGAAGTATTTACATTATTAAGAAATCTGGGATTTAGTTTCTTTTTCTCTTATTGATCTTCCTAGTGGAATTGGCCCAACAGAAGACTCGTCAAGTGTTACTGTTGTTGTTGGTGCTCTAGAAGAGCTAACTAGTGAACTTATGGGAGAAGAATTGGGTGAATTTCCAGGAGTAGTATATGTTGCAGGTTGTTCATTAGTAAAAAACAATTAGAGATTTGATCTCACATTCCCAGAATTGAAGTTCCAAGAGGAAACGTCAATAAACACAACATTTCTACTTATGATCACATTGCCAGTTATAGGATTATATAGAAGATATGCTTTTGATTGAAGACAATAGCCAACGAAAATGCATTTTTCAGATCTTTCATCAAGCTTCGAATGAACATTAACCAAAGCATATGCTATACAACAAAAGATTTTGTACAAATTCTTTATATTCGTTGGAATTCTCAAAGGTTTCTGATTTGAATTTCAAGAAATAAGTCCAACTAAAACGACTGTAATCATAAGTAAACATTAAAAACAATACCGACTTCCATAGAAGAATACTATTTTCATTGGCCAACACAAGTCAGCATTCACAAGTTTAGGACAAGTTGTAGCCCTCCATGATTTTCCTTCTGGAAATGATTTCCTAGCTTGTTTCCCATATATACAACCTTCACACTAGTAAGGTTCATTGATTTTTTGCAAGACAATAACCATATCTTTCTGAACCAAATTTAAGTTAGGGTTTTCTTTTATGTTCTGGTTCTTTTCAATGTTTATTTATTTGATTATTTTATGAAAAATTATGCATGAATTGAGACAATTCATTGTTTTTAAGCTGATTCCCCATGAACCCATTCTTAACCCATGTTTTCTAGATTTTGATTATCAAAAGTGAGTTTTGAACTATTAAAGGTGAATAATGGAAATATGTATGATAGTATGAAATTGATGAAAGATTATTTAAGTTGCTTTGAGAGTAAAGCATAAATATTGTGATTATTGTTTTGTTGTAAAAGTATTTCTAATATACACATGAAAGCATGATTGTGTTAGTTTTTCTCACATAAGGAATCTTAATGTTGAAAGGTTTTCTCAACTAAACATTAAATCAAAGATTTAGGAGTTATTCTAAAGAAACCTAGCTTGGATTTTCTATATGATGTGTCATCCATGAGAGATAATTCAAGTAAATAATAATGACTATTCTGTGGGGTTTATGCTTAGCTCCGAGAGGATATTAACATTGAAGCTCTCCCGTAGCTTGAGGTCGGGATTCTAGTAGCAATCTTCTTATCACATATCTATGTGCCACAATAGGAGGATTATCTCAGATAAATAGACGATGATTGTCTCATATAGACATTAGGTAGTGGATCCACCTAAGTTTGAAGTTAAGGTTCTTGCCTTGGCAAGTAAGGACACCCGTTTTTGGTGTGGGGCAGACATCCAATTCTATTATATACCTCACATGGTCTTAAATGTCGGTTAAGACTACTTCCCATAATAATGATTAACTAAGGTTACTCAAAGAAGTATAATGCAATTGTTAAAAGATGTGTTTCACTTGCATTTGACCATGACTATTATGATGTTTTCTAACCTCTTTCTAATGGTTTTAATTTGTTCTTTGCATAACCTGAAAGGTTCTTTTTAGAATGATTTTATGACTTTATGCATTGCTATCATACTTGGTACATTTATTTTCCCAACAGATACTCTTGCCTACATTCTTATACAAATGTAAGGTCCAATGCTCCAGGTTCAAATCCCCGTGGCTAGGAGTCACCTTGATCATGCTTATTTGTGGTGAGTCCTCATATTTTGAGGACCAAACCTTTTATCTATCTTAGTATTTACTTTTCAGATATTGTACGTGATACCAAGGTTACGTCCTAATCACTCTTGGTGTAATATATGGCTATTGAGACTATCTAGATTTCCGCTTCATTTCGATAATTCTTTTATGATACAAATTGTCTTTTAAATTCCCTTGAATTTATATTATCTTGTTTGTGTATGCTAAGTGGCTTGTGTAAGGCCTCTCGGGGTCCTATACACCTTGTTAGACCTAGGGTCTACCTTGGGTCATGACAAACTTTGTATTCAGATCACTAGGTTTAGAAAGGTCCTAGGAAGTCTCATAAGGCACGTCAAGTAGAGTCTTGCTAATAAGTATGACGCACACCATATTTATGAATGAGAGGCTATGAGAGATTCAGGAAACTCCATATCTTTAATTACTCTAAGTTGTGTGATAGAGCTATAATGTCTCTCTCCTAATCCATATCCGATGTTTTTCAGTAAAATGGCCCTCAAAGAGAATATGTTAGGAGGAATATGAATGAGAATGTGGAACGAGATGCTCCTCCTCAAGCTCCTCAATTTCCAGTCGATCCTTTGGCTGAGCAATAACTAATGCGTAGTTTAGGGCTGCTTTTGTAGTGTTGTTTCAAGACATGATGGTTCAAGCCAGTAGAGATGATATGGTCCCTATGAACTGAAATGTGGGTACGATGGCATCTAGAGTTACGGGTTTCATTAGAAGGAATCCTATGGAGTTTCATGGTTCTAGGGTTGAGGAAGACCCTCAAGAGTTCAGTGATGAAGTGTATAAGGTGTTGATGATCATGGGAGTGACACTAGTGGAAAATGTGGAATTGGCCACTTATCAACTTAAGGATGTTGTTCAAATATGGTTTAACTAATGGAAAGAAGAGTGGGTGGAAGATGCGGGTCCTCTTGATTGGGAAAAGTTTAAACTTACTTTACTTGGTATGTTCTTTCCGTTTGAGATGAGGTAGTCAAAGGTGCTTCAATTCATCAACCTTCATCAAGGAAACATGATCGTGAAGGAATATGCTTTGAAGTTCATACAATTGTCTAAGTATGTTCCTAATATGATTGTCGACTCTAGGGCGAGAATGAGTATGTGTGTTTTGGGTGTGTTCGAAATGGTGGTTAAGATATGTCGTATCGCCATGCTTATCAATAGTATGAACATTTCTCGTCTTATGGTTCATGATCAACAAATAGAAGAGGAGAAACTTAGGGAAATATCTAGGGAGACAAAGAAGGCAATGGCTGGTGATGGTCCGATGGACATGGTGGTTCTATGTTACGGGAAATGTTCCTCCAATGAGCCTCCTATGTTCAACAAAGCTAAGGTGTCTTGCCCAAGGCGTCAAAGAGGGAATGGTGGTGGATCTTAATTGTTTGCTTGTGCTAAGTGTGGGTAAGCATGAAGGAAAATGTTTGGTAGGTATGTATGGTTTTTATTGTTGTGGTAAGAGTGGCCATAAGACAAGGGATTGTCCAATGTTTACGGCTAAGGGAAGAGAAGGTAAGAAAGCTGCTCCTAGTGGTTTGGGTTCAAGTTCTCCAAAGAAAAACCAATTTTATGTCCTTCAGACTCATCATGGGCTAGAGGGTTCTCCCAATGTGGTTACAAATACGTTGAAAGTATTCCAACTTGATGTTTATGCTTTACTTGACCCTTGTGCTACCTTGTCTATTGTGAAGCCATATGTGGCCATGAGATTTGATATTCTTCTGGATGTGTTGTTAGATCTTTTTTTTTTGTCTCTACCCTAGTTTGTGATTCCATTGTGGCTAAGAGGATCTATAGAAAGTGTGTCATCTCCTTGTCCCATAGAGACACTCATATTGATCTTGTAGAACTTTATATGCAAGATTTTGATGTTATCCTTGGTATGGATTGGTTGCATTCATGTTATGCTTCTATTGATTGTAGAAACCGAGTTGTGAAGTTTCAGTTTCTAATTGAGCCCACCTAGAGGAGAAAGGGGGAAGTCCATGCCTGATGGTTAGTTTGTTTCTTGTCATAAAGCTAGAAATATGATTTCTAAGGGTTGCATATACCATCAAGTTAGGGTGAGGGATATAGACTCCGAGACTCCTACTCTTGAGTCGGTCTTCTTTGTAAATGAGATTTCGATAGTGTTTCCTGATGATCTACCAGGTGTTTTTCCCAAAAGAGAAATAGACTTCGATACTGACCTTCTCCTAGATATGCAACCTATCTCTATTCCCACTTATTGAATGGCTCCGAAAAAACCTAAGGAATTAAATGAGCAGTTGAAAGATATTTCATAAGTTTCTCTGCATGGGGTGCTCCAATGTTGTTTGTTAGAAAGAAAGATGGTTCACTCTGTATGCGTATTGAATATCAGAAATTCCACAAGGTTACTGTTAAGAACAAATATCCTCTCTCAAGGATAGTTAATTTGTTTAATCAACTACAAAGAGCGAGTTACTTCTCTAAGTTCGACCTTCAATCGGGTTACCACCAATTGAGGTTGAAAGAAAATGACATTCTGAAGATGACTTGTCGAAGTTGGTATAACCATTATGAGTTTTTGGTAATGTTATTTGGTTTGATTATTACTTCGATGACATTTATGGATTTGATGAATAGAGTGCTTAGGCAATACCTTGATATATTTGTGATTGTATTGAGTGATGACATATTGATCTATTTGAGGAGTAAATATGAGCATACCGATCATTAAAGGACTCTGTTGCAAGTACTCAAGGACCAAAAATTCATTGTAAGGCTTAGAAATTGGGAGTTTTGGTTGCATTCTGTAGATTTTCTTGGTCACATTATTTCTGGTAAGTGTATTGGGGTAGATCCTAAGAATATGGATGTGGTCAAGAGTTTGCCTAGACCCCTATCCCCTTTGGATATGAGGATTTTCTTTGGTTTTGCTTGTTACTATAGAAGGTTTGTTGAAGGGTTTTCTTCGATTGCCTCACCATTGACGGATGAACCAAAAGAAGGTTAAGTTATATGGTTGGAAGCATGTGAGAAGGTCTTCAAGAATTGAAAGATAGGCTTATAACTTCTGCTCCGGTGTTGACTCTACTTGAATAAATTGAAGGATTTATTGTTTATTGTGATGCCTCAAGAATTATGTTAGTATGTGTCTTTATGCAAAATGGGAATGTTATTTCCTATGCTTCAAGACAACTTAAGATTCATGAGAAGAATTATCATATTCACGACCTTGATCTAGCAGCAGGTGTTTTTGCCTTAAAGATTTGGAGGCACTACATATATGGTATCCATGTGGCTGTTTTTTACCAACCACAAGAGTTTCCAATATGTGTTCAAATAAAAAAATCTAAATCTTCATCGAAGAAAGTGGCTTGAGTTATTAAAGGATTATGACATGAGTGTTCTCTATCACCCAATAAGGCAAATTTGGTGGCATATGCTCTTAGTTGGTTATCGTTGGGTAGTGTTGCTCATATTAATGATGATACTAAGGAGTTTGTTCGAAATTGTCATGGATTTGCCTGATTGGGAGTACGGTTACTTGACTCTACCAAAAGTTATGTTATGGTTCACAATGGTTCAACATCGTTTTTTAGTGGCAGATGTGAAAGTCAAGCAAGGTCTTGATCCGACTCTGGTTGATTGAAGTAAGTGGTCCTTAAAAAGTTTGTAGAGTCTTTCTCCCAAATGGAAGATTGTGTGCTTAGATATCAAGGTCTTTTGTGTGTTCCCAATGTAGGTGACTTGAGAGAGAAGATCTTATTTGAAGCCTATTGTTCTCGATATTCCATTCACCTAGGAGCCCATAATATGTACAATGACTTGTAGGAGGTCTATTGGTGGAATGGGATGAAGAAGGATATTGCGGAATTTTGGCCTAATTGTCCTAATCGTCAATAAGTAAAAGTTGAGCATCAAAAGCCTGGAGGTTTGTCTTAAGATATTAGTATTCCTACTTTGAAGTGAGAAAATTTTATTATGGACTTCATTGTGGGTTTTTCTCGCACACGGTGGCAACATAACTCGATTGGGGTTATAGTAGATCGAATGACGAAATCAACTCATTTCATTCCCGTCAAAGTTTCTTATTTGGTGGAGGACTATGCTAAGTTGTATTGGAGGGAAATGGTTAGGTTGTATGGAGTGCCCTTATCCATTATTTCTGATCGTGGTAGCTAATTTAATTCTCAATTTTGAAAATCTTTCCAAAAGGATCTTGGTACTCGTGTTAAGCTTAGTATGGCCCTTAATCGGCAAACCGATGGGCAAGCGGAGTGTACTATCCAAACTTTTGAAGATATGTTAAGAGCATGTGTAATGAACTTCAAGGGTAATTGGGATCATCCCTTGCCTTTGATTGAGTTTTAATATAAAAATAGCTATCACTCGAGTATAGGGATGGCTCCATTTGAGGCTCTATACGGTAGGAGGTGAAGATCTTCTATAGGCTTGTTTGAATTGGGTGAAGTTTGTTCGATAGGACCCAAGTTGGTCAATGAGGCTATAGAGAAAGTATTGCTTATTAGAGAAAGGTTTAAAATGGCTCAAAGTAGACAAAAGTCCTATGCCGATGTGAGAAGAAGAGATCTTGAGCTTGATATTATTGATTGGGTCTACTTGGAAATTTTACCCATTAAGGGTGTAACGAGATTTGGGAAGAAAGGGAAGCTTAGTCCCTGTTATGTGGGTGGCAAAGTTGCTTATGAGCTTGATTTACCTAATGGTTTGCCATCAGTGTATCAAGTTTTTCATTTACTCTGGTTAAAGCAACGCAATGGAGATCCGACATCCATAGTTCCCTGAGAGGGTTTAGGAGTTAAGTAGGATCTTTCTTATAAGGAAACTGTGGTTGAGATTTTAGACCGGCAAGTTAAGAAGTAGATAAACAAAGAAGTTTTGTTCGTAAATGTTCTACGGAGGATTTAGTTTGTTAAAGGTGCTACTTAGGAGGCCGAGGCCGATATGATGTCCCATTATCCTCATCTCTTTTCCTCCGTCCCTACTCTAGCTTGAGGTATTTAGTTCCTCACCGTTTACTCCTTTTTTGTCATTTTTCTTCGATATTCCCATGATTTCCTCATTTATGCATGTACATGAAAAAGTTTGATTTTTTAGAAAATGAGTTAGTTGATTATTTCTTCAGGATTATGTGCATTTGAGTAGGAGTTGCATATAGACCATATGAAATGTTGTTTTGAATAGGCTTTAGGTTGGAGTTGATGTTTCTTTATTGGATATGCATGCATTAATGTGATTGCATGCATGTTGGGCTGTTAGGTTTGATTTCTTACCTTCCTTATGATATTTAGAATCTCATTCGAGGATGAATGTCTCGAGGGGGAGATATTGTTGTAACACCCCGGATTAGAAATGAGGCAAAAAGAATCTTTTGGGAAAACAACAGGTGTGACCCATGAGTGCCAACCACGCCATGTGGTTGGACCCACGCCCCATGGGTTGGTGTCGTGGATAGGGAACCCTGAGAACTGTCTACGACAGTGTTCCACGCCAGGACACATGGCCTGTGGATGGGTCGATGGTCCGTAGTCCAGGGGTCCGTTGATCGGGCAATATTCATTCAAAAGAGACAACGGTGTGCAGGACGGGCCAAAGGTCCATCCACAGACCGTCAGTCGAGGTCCCGTGTGTCATGGCTGGCAGTTATTTTTAGGGACTTTAGCATTTTTTGTGGTTTTAATTTAATTGAGTGATGTCGTTTTGCCTAAGTCTAAGACACGTATATAAGTGATTTTAACCCCTAAAATCCCCCAATTATGTCATTCATTCAAAATCCCAAAAGAATTCCTAAAACTCCTCTCAAATATTCTCTCCCTAGAAGTTGGAAGAAGAAGAAGGAGATTGAAGCTAGGTCAAGATCAAGTCTCCAATTTTCAAGATTTTATGGACTATTTGACTAAGGTATGATGGCTTTTCATCTATGGGATCCTGTCTCTCATGGAATACCCTAGAAGAATTTCCCCAATTCTAGTTAGGGTTTCTTCCATTTTTGTGGGTTATGATGAATATTGGTCCAATTGAGTGGATTGTATTGTTTATGATTGAATTGATAGAATTGCATGTATTTAGGATGAAGTTACATGTACCCATGTCTATTCTATGATTTTAGGGTTGAATTGATATAGTGGGTTTGATGTCGTGTGATGAAAACTCTATGGGTTAGATATCTCCTTATAGGATTGATGAATTATGAATAAAACTGCTTTATATTGAAGCATATATGATGAAAATGAAGTTAATTGCTTGAGAGTAAAACATAGATGATGATCATGAGGTGCATTTCTTTGAGAGTAAAGCCTAAACTAGGCATTGTTGATTGTAAATGCTATGATGTGGAGAGATACTTCCTATAAAGAATTGATAAACATGATTAAATGAACGTGAAAGGTTACTCAGATGAATAATTCTAGGTTGAAAGGATTTCTCACCTAAAATGAATCTAGACTAAAAATTCTTAATGATGAGGCTAGAGGTGATTACCCTTGAACTCCATATGAAAGGATGTGAGGCGATTCCCCTACTCTTTAGACTTGAACAAGAGGCGAGTCCCCACATTCTTACTATGATGAATAGACATGGAGGAGATTACCCATGCTACGTATGAAATGATGTGGAGGCGAGTACCCGCAATTTAAAAGTAAGTAAGGCAAGAGATGAGTACCCATTAGCCTTTATGAATTAGGCATTGAGGCGAATCCCCATGTCTTTAAAAGTAATTATGATTAATGAGATTATGTTATGAAATTGACTTGTATGGAGTGTTGCAAGATATGCCTTCCACGATGTAATCTTGACTAGAGGGGGATAACTGATTAACGTATCAACTACTCCTCATCCGATACTAGGTGTAGACGATTGTTAAGCAGTATAAACCCAACAAAAGAGTTGGGGTTGATCCCACAAAGAGTAGTTCTATTTTTGAATTCAAATATGAAGTTACAAAAGTGATTTTTGTAGCTGAAGGAATAGAAGTTTTCCGAAACTATTAATAAAATTTTAAGAGTGACAACAATGTCAAGGTGGTTTAGATCAGAACGATGTCTCAACAATTAACTAGGGACAACTAAATAGGAGAAAGATACTTGGGGAATTGACCAACCAATTGCTAAATTCAACTCAATGGGTGCAAATTGCTAACCAAAATTGCTAACTCTTCGTGGGTTAGATGAACTTTAGATGAGGAACTTTTCTCTCGAACAACTACCTCGTTTCAATAGAGTTCTCTCGAACCTCAATACCCTAAACATACAGACCAGTCCACAACCTCACCATATCCACTCTCTCGAGATAGATACATAGAATGAGTCTTGAGATTCACTCTCTCAAGCTGAATCCATCATGACCCACTAACTATGAGTGCCAACTTATCACTATAGCTTTACACTTCTTTCTCAAGCAAGCATAAAAAACAAAATTACATTGAAATAAACATAAAATAGAGTAGTTAAATCACAGAAATAAGTCAGACCCACTTCGAATTAGCACTAAAATTGATAATAACTAACACCCATCAAGTCAAATTAGTAATTAATAACATTGCAAAACCCCCAAGATCAGGGTTTTAGCTAATCATCATAAAAGAAAGAAATTAAGTACCTACTACATTCTCCATAGCTGGGTATTGAAAATTGAAGTTCTAAGATGAATAATATATTTTCTATTACAATACCCAATGTAAATCTCTTGCCAAAATTTCTTAAAATCTCCAAGAATAGTGTTTTTCTTCTCTCTATTTCGTTCTACAATGATTGAATGCTTTCTATCTCTTGCAAAAATCAATTTATACTGATATGAGATGTGGCTTTTTGGGGTTGATCGGTGAGGAAATTCGGGCTTCGCCAATTGTCCTTGTCCATCGCTTTCTTTCATCACATTTTCCTCATTCAGACACTGTAACTTTAGGTGATCTAGATCAGGATCGCTGATCATTTCCGCGATGCGCCCTTTATTCCTTTAGTTCGCCAATTCAATTTCATCTTGGTCTCGATCAGTTCGTTCGGTGGTACAATCTTCCTTCACCAATAAAGTTGTCGATTCGCCGATAGAGAATGCAATTTGCCTATGTTTTTCCCATTTTAGGAACAATCTTCTGTAAAATTAGGTGGTCTAGGGGAAACTCGGCGATTCGCCAAGTGCTCTTGGCAATCGCCAGACTTGCTTTTCTCCCCTTCTTCGGCTTGTACTATTCCTTTTTCCTTGTTACTGTCCTTGCTTTACTCCTCTATCCTCATACCAGAAAATCTAGGCTTCAACAATAGTTTACGGCACAAATTAAGCATTTAAGGGCACTAAATCTATATAAACAAAACCCCAAATGAGTCCAAATGTCAGACTATTCAACACCCCCAACTTAAACTTTTGCTTGTCCTCAAGTAAAACTCAAGATCAACAATTCAAACAGGATGTCTCTAATAGAACAGCTTAAGACTCAATATGAATTCACAGAACAATACTCAACTTACTCATGCAATGATCAATTGTGCACTTAAAGATTCAAATTGTGACTCATCATTATCAAAGATGCTCAAGTTCACAATACTTGCTTCAAATGCAAGTTCAAGTTCAAAACAAGGTACTCAAATGCCCTCTCAACAAAGATGATTCCCTATTCACACAAAGTTCTTCAACAATTTATAGTTCCAGAATCACATACGACTCTAACACTCACAAGGATGAATACATGCATGACTTCTTCACCCATATGTTTTCCCTTATTTTCCAATCAACATTTGTTTCAGCTCACTCAAGGTCACAAAGGTCTTTTCAATGCTTGTAACGGGATTGAGTGTAAATGTATGATCATTTAGGCTCAATGGTTGCTACCATAATGAAATGTGGTCTGAACATCACTTTCTTCCTTTTCTTTAACATTTTGATCATGCTCATAATTCACCCCATTATTCAACTTCAAATGGACTACCAGATACCTCA
Organism: Solanum tuberosum; assembly: GCF_000226075.1. Taxonomy (NCBI): domain Eukaryota; kingdom Viridiplantae; phylum Streptophyta; class Magnoliopsida; order Solanales; family Solanaceae; genus Solanum; species Solanum tuberosum. The sequence continues at coordinate 193,973 of NW_006239334.1, read as the reverse complement.
TTTCTTCCAACTTCCACTACTTTATTTCACAACTTTTTCTTTTGCTTTCTTCTTTTCTTAAGTTCTTTTTACATGGAGGGGTTTCATATTTTTCAAAACCATTGCTCAAAAGGGGAATTTCTCACACTTCTTGATTTCCCTTCTCTTTTCACCACATCCCAACTCAGGCTTTTGAGCTAAGTTGGCTATTCAAACAAACCACACTTCATGAGATTTATGGGTTGATTGATAAAGAGGGGTCACAATTGTTCAAGTTTCCTCCAAGAAAAGGATGAGGCTCAAGAGGGTTCAAGAAAGGTTCACACATCTCACATCTTTGGCCACAAAAAGAGGTATATTGTCAAATTGTTTCACTCTTCAACATTGTTACCTAAGATCATTTCAAGTTCTTCCATCACTTAGTATACCAGACCAACGGGGCAAATTCTAAGTGTCATCACACATAATGTTCACAGTAATCTCATCACACAAGACATTGGCACCAATATCAAACAAAACTCCACACTTTCTAGCAAGTGTGGAATGTTAATCACATGAGCCTCATTCGATAATCGGCTAGTCACAACGAGATGCTAAAAGTCCACACATTGTCTATGCAATTTAATTTGGCCTCATCGTAGCCGCACATTCATTTTGTTCAATTAAAAGCACTATTCGAGTCATCGATATTGATCACAACCGATACTCGAATAATTTTGGAGAGAACAAATGACTTAAACTCCTACCACTCCCACTAAAAGCATCCAACATTGTCCTCAATGTGAGCAGAGAACAAACATTTAAAAGAACATAAAATACTGGCACTCAAACAAACAGAGTATGGTGATAAGGAATCTTCACTAGTTACCCATTTGGTGAAGGCTTGCAATGATCGCTGAACTGTTCGGTGATCGCCAAATTGCCTACAATTCGACGAATTTTCCAGTATGTATCCATTTCTTGTTGGGGCAGGAAGACGGACAAGAGCAAGTCCGCCGAATAACATCAGTGCATCGCCTAATGGATGTGGAACCTCACCGAAAGGTCCAACACTCCAGGCTATCAGGGATGGTGCAAAAAGGCAGAGAAAGTCGGGTCGCCTAATCATCTCGGTGAATCGCCTAATGTTCCAGTGGCTCAGCCTACTTTTGATGCTAGAAAGGCCATCAACTTCGCGATCGCCGAACTTACTCGGCAAAGCGCTGCAGGATTCTTCGCCTTGCAAAATCACCTACAACTATACATTCAACACATAGTATACAAAGCAAATAAGACTTGGATTTCCTCCAAAGAAGCGCCTTATTTAAAATCGTGACACGACGTGGAGATGCTGTCAAACATCTTCAAAGTACACCACTTCAATCACTGAAATTTCCTGGCATTCTCCAAATTACAACTTCAAGCGTTTCCTATTCACCTTGAAGTCTCTTTGATTTCGACTTCAATGGCTCCATTTGTGAACACCCTTGTAACTCTAAATGGGCCTGACCATTTAGATTTGAGTTTTCCCGGAAAGAGTCTCAGTCGAGATTGGTATAGCAACACCCAATCTCCAACTCGCAACTCCCTCCTAAGGATTTTAGAATCGTGCCACTTCTTCATTTTTTCCTTGTAGAGGTCTAAACTTTCATATGCCCTAAACCTGAATTCATCCACCTCATTAGTTGATCGACTCTTTCTTTTGAAGACTTGACCTAGTCTATATTCAGAGCCTTTAATGCACATGATGCTTTATGTTCTAGTTCGACCAGTAAATGGCAAGATTTAATGGAGACATACCAATTGGTATCTTGTAGGCAGTGCGATATACCCACATAACATCATCCAGCTTTTGAGACCAATCAGTACTATTTGCATTTACAATCTTAGCCAAGGTATTCTTGATCTCCCGATTCGAAACCTTAACTTGTCCACTTTTTTGAGGGTGATATAGCATTTCTACTTTATGTCGCACTTTGTGTTTGATCAATGCGGATGCAAAAAGTCACTGGCAAAAATGGGATCCACTATCACTAATAATAACCAGAGAAGTGCCGAATCTAGCAAAGATGTAGCGTTTTAAGAACTGAACAACACTTTTCCTTTCATTGTTTGGTAGTGCTATGGCTTCTACCCATTTAGAAACATAATCTACTGACACCAAAATGTACTTCTTACCAAATGAACTCACAAATGGACCCATGTAATCTATTCCCCAAACAAAAAACAACTCAACTTGTAGAATAGGTTTGAAAGGCAACTCATGCCTTCTTCACACTCCACCTTGTTTTTGACTATGTATGCATTTCCTAACAAATTCATGATCATATTTGTAAAGGAATGGCCAGTAGTAACCACTTTGAAGAATTTTAGCGGCTATACGCAGTCTGCTATGATGACCACCAACTGGTGAAGCATAGCAAGCATGGAGAATTTCATTGAATACCACTTCAGGTACACATCTCCTAATGATATGGTCTGCACAATCTCTAAATAAATATGGTTTATCCATAAAGTATTTCTTGACATCGAACAAGAACCTCTTTTATTGATAGAAGTTCAGTTCTTCCGGTATCAATCCACACACTATATATTTAGCAAGATCAGCATACCAAGGAGTTTGTTGTAAAGTTACCGTGAGTACTTGTTCATCAGGAAATGCATCATTTATGTCTACCTCCAGTTGGTCATTCTCCTTGCCTTATAACCTTGAGAGGTGATCAACCACCTTATTTTCACAACCTCTTCTGTCTTTGACTTCAAAGTCAAATGCTTGCAACAATAACCCAACCTTATCGATCATGGCTTGGCGCCTTCTTTTGACATCAAATAACGCAGAGCAGGGTGATCAGTGTGAACAACCACTTTGATGCCTAGCAAGTATGCCCAAAATTTCTCAAATGCATATATATATAACACCGCAAGTAATTCTTGCTCCATGACTGTGTAGTTACATTGAGCACCATTCAGAGGTTTACTTGTGCAGTAAATGGGATGGAATAACTTGTTGTGTTTTTTCCTCAAGACGACATGTAATGCCGCACCACTTGCATCACATATCACTTCGAAGGGCACCGAACAATCGGGACTAATGATAATTGGGGTGGAAATCAATTTCTCTTTCAAACAATTAACAACTACCATACATGCATCATCAAAATTGAATTTTACTTTCTTCTCCAAAAGTTTGCACAAAGGGTGTGCAATTTTTGAAATGTTTTTGATGAACCTCCGATAAAAGCCAGTATGCCCCAAGAAACTACGAATACCTTTTACCGAGATTGGTGGTGGTAGGTTCTCAATTACTTCGATCTTTGCTTTATTTACCTCGAGTCCTCTTTGTGACACTTTTTGACCCAAAACTATACCTTTCCTAACCATGAAATGACATTTCTCCCAATTTATGACCAAATTTGTCTCCACATATCTTTGAAGTACCTTCCCCAAGTGTGTCGTACATGCCTCAGAAGTATCACCCACAACTGAGAAATCATCCATGAAGACTTCCATAGAATCTTTTACCATATAACTGAAAATAGATTGCCTGCAACGTTAAAACATTGTTGGAGCATTACACAATCCGAACGACATCATTTTGAAAGCAAAAGTTCCATATGGACAAATGAAAGTTGTTTTCTCTTTGTCCTCCAGAGCAATAGAGATTTTATTATATCTGGAGTACCCATCTAAAAAGCAATACCATCCTCTTTCTGAAAGCCAGTCAAGCATTTGATCCATAAAAGGAATGGGAAAGTGATCTTTTTCGGTCCAAGAGTTTAACTTCTAGTAATCCATGCATACTCGTCATCCCCTTACATTTCTCATAGAAACAAGCTCCCCCTTTTCATATCGGACTACCGTGATGCCTCCTTTTTTTGGTACACATTATACTGGACTTACCCACTTGCTATCCACAATAGGGTAGATCACACCTGCATCCAACCAATTTATTATCTCCTTTTTCACCACCTCTTGCATCGGTGGGTTCAATGTACTTTGATGTTCGACACTCGGTTTACACTCTCTATCAAGTTGGATTTTGTGAGTGCAAATGCTGGGTGGAATACCCACAAAGTCAGCGATAGTCCATCCAATAGCTTTGATGTATCTTATCAACACTTCAAGAAGCAAATTAACTTGTCATTCAAGCAAGTCAGGTACAATGATTATGGGTAAGGTGTTATTTTCCCTAAAGAATGAATATCGAAGATGCGCGGGGAGCACTTTCAACTCAAGTTTTGGTGGTTCCTTCGTTGATGGCTTGGCGGGGGGATTTTCTCAAATTTTTAAATCAATATCCAGCTTTAATGGAGTCTGTGAACATACTCCCAAACTCGAAAGGGCAGCCACCACCTCATCATAACCTTGGATCTCAGACTCATCGTAGTGTGCAAGCACAACCTCAAGTGGCTCACTCATGCACATCAAATGGCTCACATTATCCACTACTGTCAAAAGCACATAAATATCTCTTGGGTGCTTCATTGACTTGCACACATTAAAAGTAACTTCATCTTAGTTTACCCAAAATTTCAATTCTCCAGTTTCAACATCTACCAATGCTCTCCCGGTTGCTAAAAAAGGCCTTCCCAAAATAATAGGAATTTCAGCATCAATCTCACAATCAAGGATGACAAAATTAGCCGAAAATATAAATCGGTCAACCTTTAACAAGATATCATAGGGTATCCCCACGGGGTACTTGATCGATCAGTCTGCCATTAGAAGCCTCATTTTTGTGGATTTTTGTTCACCAAATCCAAGTGGTTTATAGATTGCATATGGCATTAGGTTTATACTCACCCCCAAATCAAATAAGGCCTTGGAAAATTGGAGCATACCGATAGTGCAAGGAATAGTGAAGGCTCTGGGATCTTCTTTCTTTTTAATCATCTCATTAGTCATAATTGCACTACAACTAAAATTCCAAACTTCTTTTCTTTGTGACTAACTCGTTCATGAACTTGGCATAACCCGGAATCTCCAACAATGCTTCCACTAGTTGGAGGTTAATCGATAGTGTCTTGAACACTGATAAGAACTTCTTGAACTCCTCATCCTCATTTTTCTTATTGAGTCGTTGGGGAAATAGAGGAAGTATTTTGGGGAGAGGTTGCACCTCTTTTGGGATTGAGGTACTTTTTCCCGCATCTTTATGTGACTCTTTGACAAAGCTTTGTTGGAGGGGAATCTCTTCTTGATCGATACCTTTGTATTCTTCATGAGATTATTCTTCATCATTATCCTTGATATAACCTATCGCTACTTTTCCACTTCGAGTAACCACAGCCAGATTTCTATCACCATCCCCCACCAAAGTTGTTAGGTGTACAGTTTTGCTTTCCCCCATTACTTTTGGCTCCAATTGTGCTGAAAGACGACTCAGCTAACCTTTAAGTAGCTTGATTGCATCAGCATGAGAGTTCACTCTATTGAAGCACTATTCGAGTCATCGATATTGATCACAACCGATACTCGAATAATTTTGGAGAGAACAAATGACTTAAACTCCTACCACTCCCACTAAAAGCATCCAACATTGTCCTCAATGTGAGCAGAGAACAAACATTTAAAAGAACATAAAATACTGGCACTCAAACAAACAGAGTATGGTGATAAGGAATCTTCACTAGTTACCCATTTGGTGAAGGCTTGCAATGATCGCTGAACTGTTCGGTGATCGCCAAATTGCCTACAATTCGACGAATTTTCCAGTATGTATCCATTTCTTGTTGGGGCAGGAAGACGGACAAGAGCAAGTCCGCCGAATAACATCAGTGCATCGCCTAATGGATGTGGAACCTCACCGAAAGGTCCAACACTCCAGGCTATCAGGGATGGTGCAAAAAGGCAGAGAAAGTCGGGTCGCCTAATCATCTCGGTGAATCGCCTAATGTTCCAGTGGCTCAGCCTACTTTTGATGCTAGAAAGGCCATCAACTTCGCGATCGCCGAACTTACTCGGCAAAGCGCTGCAGGATTCTTCGCCTTGCAAAATCACCTACAACTATACATTCAACACATAGTATACAAAGCAAATAAGACTTGGATTTCCTCCAAAGAAGCGCCTTATTTAAAATCGTGACACGACGTGGAGATGCTGTCAAACATCTTCAAAGTACACCACTTCAATCACTGAAATTTCCTGGCATTCTCCAAATTACAACTTCAAGCGTTTCCTATTCACCTTGAAGTCTCTTTGATTTCGACTTCAATGGCTCCATTTGTGAACACCCTTGTAACTCTAAATGGGCCTGACCATTTAGATTTGAGTTTTCCCGGAAAGAGTCTCAGTCGAGATTGGTATAGCAACACCCAATCTCCAACTCGCAACTCCCTCCTAAGGATTTTAGAATCGTGCCACTTCTTCATTTTTTCCTTGTAGAGGTCTAAACTTTCATATGCCCTAAACCTGAATTCATCCACCTCATTAGTTGATCGACTCTTTCTTTTGAAGACTTGACCTAGTCTATATTCAGAGCCTTTAATGCACATGATGCTTTATGTTCTAGTTCGACCAGTAAATGGCAAGATTTAATGGAGACATACCAATTGGTATCTTGTAGGCAGTGCGATATACCCACATAACATCATCCAGCTTTTGAGACCAATCAGTACTATTTGCATTTACAATCTTAGCCAAGGTATTCTTGATCTCCCGATTCGAAACCTTAACTTGTCCACTTTTTTGAGGGTGATATAGCATTTCTACTTTATGTCGCACTTTGTGTTTGATCAATGCGGATGCAAAAAGTCACTGGCAAAAATGGGATCCACTATCACTAATAATAACCAGAGAAGTGCCGAATCTAGCAAAGATGTAGCGTTTTAAGAACTGAACAACACTTTTCCTTTCATTGTTTGGTAGTGCTATGGCTTCTACCCATTTAGAAACATAATCTACTGACACCAAAATGTACTTCTTACCAAATGAACTCACAAATGGACCCATGTAATCTATTCCCCAAACAAAAAACAACTCAACTTGTAGAATAGGTTTGAAAGGCAACTCATGCCTTCTTCACACTCCACCTTGTTTTTGACTATGTATGCATTTCCTAACAAATTCATGATCATATTTGTAAAGGAATGGCCAGTAGTAACCACTTTGAAGAATTTTAGCGGCTATACGCAGTCTGCTATGATGACCACCAACTGGTGAAGCATAGCAAGCATGGAGAATTTCATTGAATACCACTTCAGGTACACATCTCCTAATGATATGGTCTGCACAATCTCTAAATAAATATGGTTTATCCATAAAGTATTTCTTGACATCGAACAAGAACCTCTTTTATTGATAGAAGTTCAGTTCTTCCGGTATCAATCCACACACTATATATTTAGCAAGATCAGCATACCAAGGAGTTTGTTGTAAAGTTACCGTGAGTACTTGTTCATCAGGAAATGCATCATTTATGTCTACCTCCAGTTGGTCATTCTCCTTGCCTTATAACCTTGAGAGGTGATCAACCACCTTATTTTCACAACCTCTTCTGTCTTTGACTTCAAAGTCAAATGCTTGCAACAATAACCCAACCTTATCGATCATGGCTTGGCGCCTTCTTTTGACATCAAATAACGCAGAGCAGGGTGATCAGTGTGAACAACCACTTTGATGCCTAGCAAGTATGCCCAAAATTTCTCAAATGCATATATATATAACACCGCAAGTAATTCTTGCTCCATGACTGTGTAGTTACATTGAGCACCATTCAGAGGTTTACTTGTGCAGTAAATGGGATGGAATAACTTGTTGTGTTTTTTCCTCAAGACGACATGTAATGCCGCACCACTTGCATCACATATCACTTCGAAGGGCACCGAACAATCGGGACTAATGATAATTGGGGTGGAAATCAATTTCTCTTTCAAACAATTAACAACTACCATACATGCATCATCAAAATTGAATTTTACTTTCTTCTCCAAAAGTTTGCACAAAGGGTGTGCAATTTTTGAAATGTTTTTGATGAACCTCCGATAAAAGCCAGTATGCCCCAAGAAACTACGAATACCTTTTACCGAGATTGGTGGTGGTAGGTTCTCAATTACTTCGATCTTTGCTTTATTTACCTCGAGTCCTCTTTGTGACACTTTTTGACCCAAAACTATACCTTTCCTAACCATGAAATGACATTTCTCCCAATTTATGACCAAATTTGTCTCCACATATCTTTGAAGTACCTTCCCCAAGTGTGTCGTACATGCCTCAGAAGTATCACCCACAACTGAGAAATCATCCATGAAGACTTCCATAGAATCTTTTACCATATAACTGAAAATAGATTGCCTGCAACGTTAAAACATTGTTGGAGCATTACACAATCCGAACGACATCATTTTGAAAGCAAAAGTTCCATATGGACAAATGAAAGTTGTTTTCTCTTTGTCCTCCAGAGCAATAGAGATTTTATTATATCTGGAGTACCCATCTAAAAAGCAATACCATCCTCTTTCTGAAAGCCAGTCAAGCATTTGATCCATAAAAGGAATGGGAAAGTGATCTTTTTCGGTCCAAGAGTTTAACTTCTAGTAATCCATGCATACTCGTCATCCCCTTACATTTCTCATAGAAACAAGCTCCCCCTTTTCATATCGGACTACCGTGATGCCTCCTTTTTTTGGTACACATTATACTGGACTTACCCACTTGCTATCCACAATAGGGTAGATCACACCTGCATCCAACCAATTTATTATCTCCTTTTTCACCACCTCTTGCATCGGTGGGTTCAATGTACTTTGATGTTCGACACTCGGTTTACACTCTCTATCAAGTTGGATTTTGTGAGTGCAAATGCTGGGTGGAATACCCACAAAGTCAGCGATAGTCCATCCAATAGCTTTGATGTATCTTATCAACACTTCAAGAAGCAAATTAACTTGTCATTCAAGCAAGTCAGGTACAATGATTATGGGTAAGGTGTTATTTTCCCTAAAGAATGAATATCGAAGATGCGCGGGGAGCACTTTCAACTCAAGTTTTGGTGGTTCCTTCGTTGATGGCTTGGCGGGGGGATTTTCTCAAATTTTTAAATCAATATCCAGCTTTAATGGAGTCTGTGAACATACTCCCAAACTCGAAAGGGCAGCCACCACCTCATCATAACCTTGGATCTCAGACTCATCGTAGTGTGCAAGCACAACCTCAAGTGGCTCACTCATGCACATCAAATGGCTCACATTATCCACTACTGTCAAAAGCACATAAATATCTCTTGGGTGCTTCATTGACTTGCACACATTAAAAGTAACTTCATCTTAGTTTACCCAAAATTTCAATTCTCCAGTTTCAACATCTACCAATGCTCTCCCGGTTGCTAAAAAAGGCCTTCCCAAAATAATAGGAATTTCAGCATCAATCTCACAATCAAGGATGACAAAATTAGCCGAAAATATAAATCGGTCAACCTTTAACAAGATATCATAGGGTATCCCCACGGGGTACTTGATCGATCAGTCTGCCATTAGAAGCCTCATTTTTGTGGATTTTTGTTCACCAAATCCAAGTGGTTTATAGATTGCATATGGCATTAGGTTTATACTCACCCCCAAATCAAATAAGGCCTTGGAAAATTGGAGCATACCGATAGTGCAAGGAATAGTGAAGGCTCTGGGATCTTCTTTCTTTTTAATCATCTCATTAGTCATAATTGCACTACAACTAAAATTCCAAACTTCTTTTCTTTGTGACTAACTCGTTCATGAACTTGGCATAACCCGGAATCTCCAACAATGCTTCCACTAGTTGGAGGTTAATCGATAGTGTCTTGAACACTGATAAGAACTTCTTGAACTCCTCATCCTCATTTTTCTTATTGAGTCGTTGGGGAAATAGAGGAAGTATTTTGGGGAGAGGTTGCACCTCTTTTGGGATTGAGGTACTTTTTCCCGCATCTTTATGTGACTCTTTGACAAAGCTTTGTTGGAGGGGAATCTCTTCTTGATCGATACCTTTGTATTCTTCATGAGATTATTCTTCATCATTATCCTTGATATAACCTATCGCTACTTTTCCACTTCGAGTAACCACAGCCAGATTTCTATCACCATCCCCCACCAAAGTTGTTAGGTGTACAGTTTTGCTTTCCCCCATTACTTTTGGCTCCAATTGTGCTGAAAGACGACTCAGCTAACCTTTAAGTAGCTTGATTGCATCAGCATGAGAGTTCACTCTATTGTTTAACGACGAGAAATCGGCTTTCATCCCTTTTAGAAAGTAATTTGGTCCCTCAACTTTGTCAAGGATGCGAGACAACAACTCATATACTCATAGACTACTTGCACTCTCCTTTGACTTTGGGCTCTCACTCAATTATGTTTGAATCGCTTCATGATCATCTTCTCCTTTCCAGGGATCACTTTTCTTAGCCCATTCTTGATTGTACCTTCTCCGCTCTTCTTCTTTGTGAGAGTTCCAACCTTGATTCCCACCCTGTTGTAAGTAGCGGTGGTGCAAACCCTCCTCCCATCCGTGAAAGTTCCAACCTTGATTCTCCCCCGACATTGAATAGCCCGAGGAAGAACCCTCCTCAACTCTAAGCACTCCCCTTGCTACTTTGTGTTTTTCCTCATTTTCTAACACTTGTGCTTGTAGAAGCTCCATTTGGGATAACATCTTGTTGATGTTCTCATCCCTTTCTCTTTCTTTATCATGTTGTTCTTGAGTCATTCTAAAGTAAAAAGGCGAAACTTGATCTTCTTGAGTGTACCAAGCTTGATTTATTTTCGTCATGTCATCAAGAAGAAATGAAGCCACTTCAAACAATTGCAGTGTTATTCCACCTCGAACCAAATGAATAGCTACTCCTTTATTTACCAAATCAAGACTTCGATAGAAGTATCAGAGAAGCACATTGTTTGGAAGACCGTGAGTCGGGGATTGAAATATTAGTTTCTTAATCCTAAGCCACGTTTCATAGATGGGTTCACCTTCTAGTCGCTTAAAACCTTAAGTGTTATCTCTGAGTTTCAACATCCTCGACGAGGGAAAGAACCTCGCATTGAATGCCGTGGTAAGCTCATCCCAAGATGTGATGGAATTCTTTAGTAACTCAGCCAACCATTTGCCAGCTTCCCCTATCAGAGATAATGGAAATAACCTTTGACGGACCGATTCTTGTGATACATTCTTGAATGAATACGGACCACAAACATCTATAAAATTCTGCATGTAGTCATGTGGGTCTTCGTGAATCAACACTCCCTAGAGTCCCTTAATTTGAAGGAGATGGAGAGTTGTGCTAGTAACATCAAATATAGCATTCTCTTCAGTTCATGGTAGACAGATAGCACTAATCCTACCCAATTGGATTGGGTTGTGCACACTATTAAGATTGTCAATATCATCTCGGTGACCAGCTTGGCTACCATTGATCTGTTCCTCACTCATTTTCTCTTATGTTAAGCACAACCAACACAAACACAAGACAAATCAAATCGATTCAACTACAACCAACAAATTCAAAAATTAAACTTCGATAAGAGAATTCTAAATAACACTACTACCTGGCAACGGTGCAATTTTAATTAACGTATCATCTAAACCTCATTCGATACTAGGTGTAGACGATCGTTAAGCAGTATAAACCCAATAAAAGAGTTGGGGTCGATCGCAGAGAAAGTAGTTCTATTTTCGAATTCAAATATAAATTTACAACAATGATTTTTGTAGCTGAAGGAATAAAAGTTTTCGGAAACTATTAATAAAATTTTAAGACTGACAACAATGTCAAGGTGAGGGACGTTTAGATGAGAAAGAAGCCTCAACAATTAACAAAGGACAACCAAATAGGAGAAAGATACTGGGGGGATTGACCAACCAATTGCAAAATTCAACTCAACAGGTGCAAATTGCTAACCAAAAGTGCTAACTCTTCGTGGGTAAGATTAACTTTTGTTGAGGCACTTTTCTCTCGAAAAACTAACTCGTTTAAATTGAGTTCTCTTGAACCACAATGCCCTAAACGTAAAGACCAGTCCACAACCTCACCACATCCACTCTCTCAAGCAGGATACATAGAATGAGTCTTGGGATTCACTATCTCGTGTTGGATCCATCATGACCCACTAACTATGAGTGCCAACTTATCACTTTAGCTTTACACTTCTTTCTCAAGCAAACATAAAACAGTGAGTTACATTGAAATAAACATACAATAGAGTAGTTAAACCATAGCAACAAGTCAGACCCACTTCGAATTAGCGCTAAAATTGATAATAACTAACACCCATCAAGTCAAACTCAATAATTCATCACATTGTCAATGCCCCAAGATCAGGGTTTTAGCTAATCATCATAAAAGAAATAAATTCAGTACCTACTACATGATAGCTGGGTATTAAAAATTGAAGTTCTAAGATGAATAATAATATCTTTTCTATTACAATACCCAATTGAAATATCTTGCCAAAATTTCTTAAAATCTACAAGAATAGTGTTTTTGTTCTCTCTACTTCATTCTACAATGACTGAATGCTTTCTCTCTCTTCCAAAAATCAATTTATACTGATCTGAGATGTAGCTTTTGGGGTTGATCGGCAAGGAAAGTCGGGCTTCGCAGACCAGTCGGTGACTCACCAATCGATCTAGTCCATCACCTCTTTCTTCACGTTTTCCTCATTCAGACACTGTAACTTTAGGTGATGTAGATTGGCATCATCGATCGTTTCTATGATGCGCCCTTTAGTCCTTTAGCTCGCTAATTCAATTTTACCTTGGTCACGATCAGTGCGTTCGGCAGTATAATATTCCTTCACCGATAGAGAACGTAGTTCGCATAAGTTTTTCCTGTTTCAGGCACAGTGTTCTGTAAAAGTAGGTGGTCTAAGGAGAACTCGGCGATTCACCGAGTGCTCTTGGTGATCGGCAGGCTTGCTTTTCTCCCCTTCTTCGGCTTGTGTTGTTCTTTTTTGCTTGTTAATGTCTTTTCTTTGCTCCTCTATCCTCATACCTGCAAATAAAGGCTTCAACAACAGTTTACGACGCAAATTAAGCATTTTAGGGCACTAAATCTATATAAAGAAAACCCCAAATGAGTCTAAATCTCGGAATCATCAATGACCTAAGTCTTGGCTAAGGATAAGTGAGGTTGCTTAAGGAAGTATTCCTCTTTCATTATGATGCTTATTATATATTGATATTATTATGCCTTATGTCTTATGTTGACTAACACTTATGTTTTTGTTGTTTATGCTAGACATCACATTTAGTACTTGATTGTACTAATACATACTCTTGCCTACATTCTTATCTAATGTAGGGTCCGGCATTCCCAATTCGCAAACTTGTGGCTAGGTTCCTAGAGGATTGTGAAGTAATGCGTTATTGAGTCCTCATTGTATTTGAGGATTGGATCACCCTATCTCTTTTATGGCTTTCTTTTACTTTTGAGACCATTGTATGGGCTGCGTCACAAGATTTCTATTTTTCTCATGTTTAGATGGTTTGATACAATGTCAAGTTAGAGTGTCACTTGCTTTTATAAGAGACTTAGATTGTATTGAAATTTTTTAAATTCCCGTACCAGTTCTATTACTTTATATTATGATATTCTAAGTGGCTTGTATGAGGCCTCTCGGGGTCTTATACGCCTTGTTAGATCTAGGGGGTACCCCTAGGTCGTGACAAACTTGGTAATCAGAGCACAAGGTTTAGAATGATTCTAGGATGTGTCAAACCACGTCAAGTAGAGTCTCGTTCATAAATGTGTAGCGCGCCACATTTATGAATAGCAGGTTATTAGATGTTTAGGATATTCCACTTCTTCACTTCTCTAAGTCATGCCATGGAAATTAAGGTTTCCAATTGGATTGGTTATAATTTAAACTTATAAGTCTTTCTCCTAATCTGTTCCTTATGGTTTTCAGGAAATGACCACTAGAAGTGCTAATGCTAGAAGGTTAGAGGAAGGCAATGTTGAGAAAGAGTTTCCTCCTCAAGCTCCGATTGATCCATTCAATGAGAATGTGACGATTGCGGAGCTTAGGTAAACATTCAATGTGTTGGCTTAAGCCATGACGCCACAAGCTAACAGAGAGGTGGTATCCCCTGTGAACCTAAGTGTGGGTACGGTGGCGGCAAGAATGAGAGATTTCACATGAATGAACCCGCTCGAATTTTATGGCTCCAAACTTGAGGAAGACCCTCAAGAGTTTATCGATGAGGTCTATAAGGTGCTTACTATCATGGGTGTGATTTCGGTAGAGTAGGCGGAACTAGTCGCTTACCAACTCAAAGGGGTTGCTTAAATTTGGTTTAATCAGTGGAAAGAGGCAAGGCCGGTTGAAGTGGGTCACATAAAATGGGAAAGGTTCAAAAGTTCTTTTCTTGACCGATTCTTCCCTCTAGAGATGAGAGAGGCCAATGTACTTGTGTTCATCAACCTTAGGAAAGGAAATATGAGTGTAAGGGAATACACTTTAAGGTTCACTAAACTATCAAAGTATACTCCTTCCATTGTGGCGGATCGTAGGGCAAAGATGAGTAAGTGTGTGTCGGGAGTGTCTGACATGGTAGTGAAAGAGTGCCGCACCGCTATGCTTGTTCATGACATGGATATCTCTCGCCTTATGGTGCATGCCCATCAAGCTTAGGGTTTTTGTAACGAACTGAACCATCGTAATTTAATAAGGGCAACCGTCTTGAGAAGCTGGGACCCACTCTCCCACCAAAGCGAGATGATGCCGCTACGACGGCGGCGCTCCAGCGGGATGGGGAGCGCCAGAGCGGGATGGTTGGGGCAGAACTTAAATGATGCAAGGTTTTGTTTTCTCCTTTTTCCTTAAGTGTCAAAAAGAGACGAGGATCACCCCAGAAACCCTCAAAAGGCTGCTCTAGGATTGGGAAGGAAGGAGAAAGAGATTTCTAGAATAAGGATGATGACAACTCGTGGATTTCTGGCCAAAAATCCACCATCTCATTGTCTGGAAACTAGGATTGGAGTTGCAATACCTTTGCAGCTGGTTGGCCCTCATGTAGGCTAGGTTTACTCAATTGAATAGTCATAAATTCGTGTTCATTGCCCAATATAATGTTGGTTAACGGTAGAATTCATGTTCAGGCCTTTGGGCACGGTAAAAATGATGATTGTACATATACCCTAGTTGTTAAAAATGATTTGTACCATGGGGAATAGTCTCATCTTGTGAGCTAGGGTTAGATGATGGTTCGACCACTAGTTTAGGTTGTATATGCTTGTTAATGGCTCTATTGTATGTGTACATGAATGGGATTGAAGAGAAACATGAATCGAACCTCATTAGATGACTAACTATAAATAATTACATGCCATGAACCTGTTACTTGACTATGTGACTATATGAACTGTTCATTATGGGTGTGATCATGGTTTTTCTTGTGCTGACTGGATTGGGTGTCATGTTTCGACACATATATTGGATCGGGTGTCACGTTACCACACATATATTGGACCGGGTGTCACCTTTTGACACATATATATTTGATCGGGTGTCATGTTCCGACAGACTAATAGTTTGGGTGTGGGTCCCATGAGAGGACCACTTGTGATCTTTACGTTCTTGTGTACCTGTCATTGATATTGGGTAACTGTATGTTGCTTCTAAAATGATAATTGATCTATGTAACTTGCATATGTGTGTTTACGGTGTTGTAATTAAACGCCCTATATCTAGTCGTTTGAATTATTGCGAATCGGCGTCCATTTTTATAGCCAGTAAAACCAACTAAATGGCCGCTAAACACATTTGTTCTAGCGGCAATTGCTTGCTGCAATTTAGATGGCTGTTAAATCCAATAAAAACAGTTAGTAATACTGGTGTAGTGTCAATTTTTATAGCCGGTAAATCCTACTAAATTGCCGCTAAAATGCGTTAGTTCTAGTGGCAATTAAAGTAGTTGTTGTATCAAATTTAAAACGACAATCATGTTCATGTAGCGTCCATTTTTATAGCTGGTAAATTCGATAAATTTGCCATGAACAGTTCATATCTTTAATGACAATAGTTTGGTGGTAATTATAAAGGCTGGAATATCCTTTTGAAAACATCGTAATTTCCCCCATTTAGCGTCCAATGTGTTTGGCTAGAAAATTCACTTAGTTTGACGCTAAAAGTCACAAACTTTAACGACCAATTGGTTAGCCAAAATAAATAATGACCACATTCATTCATAAAATTATCTAGTTCACACTTCTACTAATAAGTTTGTAACTCGTAAATCCTACAAAATTCTAATCAAAAGAGATCCTATTAGATGTGATGATGTTTGTCAAATGCTAAAAATATATATAATATAAGTCATAGAACATAATATATCTCATCAAATCTAAACAAAATGAAGTATTAATCAAAACTATAGTATCATACCTTTAAAACTAAACTTATATTAACGAAATATCTAATATCATTATATAACCAATCCAATAAAATAGTGTCTTCAAAGAATTTCCACATTGGTTCGCCATATTGAAATATTTCTTAGGCAAATTTTTTGAAGATCATACCGCATGACCTGAAATAATAAAATAAATGTGTCAAAAGTTGAAATCCAATTTATAAAAATACCACGTGATAGGACAAGTTCTCATACTCAAACGAAATATTTACTAGACCAAATGTTACATAAAAAAGCTATGTGCAAATACCAATGAACCTAGTGGGGTTTCTCCCCTTATTGATACAGATATAATTAGTAGTAACAAAGTTCCAGTTCAAACCCATATAACAGAAGAAAGAGTGAATTGTATCATCTCATAGAAAATAACTCAAAGATCCAACTAACTATACTACAGGGGCTGGCTACAATGCTGATGAATTTGGGATAAAATTCAAGGGCTGGAAATGCATCAACATCAGTTATGTCAATTGAAAAATGCTAAATCCATGGTATACAGAAGGCAGTTCAGTATGAAAACATTCACAACCTAGATAACAAACAAATAAAAAGAAGAAGAACATTCATAGCTTGAACCACAAACATGAAAGAACGGAAGCACAATAACAACCTAAGTAGCAAACTAAGAAAAACAGTTCAGAGAACAAAAACTATGAGAGGAATTCCAGCTGAAGCAATCTGCCCCATATCAATCAAGAAACAAGACAGGAAAGATACAAAATAGATACAAAATATACCACAGTAATGCAGTGCTCCCCACCCAATCACTAGGTATGCAACGAATTAAAGATAATGATTAACAGATCTGGCCTGCTGAATGTACGATACATATACATACATGCATACATTAATTTATGTCTCAAAATCCCTGTTCAATAGGGGATGAGAACCGATCAAATTTACTTCAGTATTGAACACTCAAAACCTATTTAAGGTATACAAAAAATCCACCAATACAAACGTGTAGAAGGCCAGAAAATGATAGAAACAGAGAGTTAATACATCTGATGAGAAAATCAGTGCACAAAATAGCTTCAGTAATCAGATAACTAATATGCAACTATACCAACAAAACCTATGACTAAAACTAACTACTCTTCAAGGGATGAAACTATACCAACAAAAACTATAGATGCAACTATACCAACAAAACAAATACAAACAGGAAACAGGCCAGACTATGATAGAAGCTGAAAGAGATGTGCTCTATGTTGTTTGGTAACTTTGGTATATGGCATTTTGGGCTTAATTTCTTATCTACTTGTATATATTTTCTCGTCATAGCTTCTCTCTTGTGAATTCTACTTCAAGTTATACAAATAATGATTGGTTTATCAAGTAAGACTAATGATTGTACAACGAATGGACTAGAGCAAACTGCTAAAGAAGAGGATACGATGCTGTTATGTAAGTCCCTTATCCTTGTGCATGCTACTTTATACATTACATGAGAACAAAAATGAGCTGTAAATTTGATCCAAATCTTTCAAGTTTAGATATTGTTCAAAAAGGAAACCTTTTCAATTGTTTTGTTAATGGTAGTTATCTTTTTATTTAAAGTATTCTTATTGAAAAACATAACATAAAAAAAGTTGTTTTGTTGAAGAAGTCTTCTGTTCTCAAGAAGTAAATATATTCATTCGATGAATAGAGGACTAGTTCGAGTAATCAGAAAACTAATATTCAGCTATACCAACAGAAGCAATAGATAAAACTAACTATATTTCAGGGGCTAGAAACAATGTAGATGAATCAAGGATATAATTGAAAAGCTGGCAAAGCATCGACAGGAGCTATCTCAATTAAAAAATGCAAAATCGATGATATGTAGATAATCAAAAACCCCACACATACAAACAAGCAGCAGGCCAGAGAATGACAGCAACAGAAATTTAATACATCTGAGGAGAAAATAAGTGCACAAAGTAGCTTCAGTAATAGACCACTAATATGCAACTATACCAACAAAGCCTATAGATAAAACTAACTACATTTAAAGGGCTGCAACAATACTAACAAAACCTATAGATGTAACTATACCTACAAAACCAATACAAACAGGTAGCAGGCCAGAGAATGATAGCAGCAGAAAGAGGTGTGCTCTATGTTGTTTGGTAACTTTGGTATATGACATTTTGGGCTTATTTTCTTCTCTGCATGTATGTGTTTGCTTGTCATAGCTTCTCTCTTGTGAATACTACTTCAAGTTACACAAATCATGATTGTCTTATGAGGTAAGACTAATGATTGGACAGCGAAGGAACTAGAGAAAACTGGTGAAGCTGAGGATACAATGTTCATATGTAAGTCCCTCTTCCTTGTGCATGCTACTTTATAATTTACGCGCAACAAAAATGTGCTCATAATTTTATCCAGATCTTTCAAGTTCAGAAATTGTTCAGAAAGGAAACCTTTTCAACTATTTCGTTAATGCTAGTTATATTTTTATTTAAAGTATTCTTATTGAAAATTAGAACGTATAAAAGTTGTTTCGTTGAAGAAGGCTTGTGATCTCAATAATGAAATATATTCATTGGATGATTAGAGGACTAGATCGAGTAATTAGACAACTAGTATTCAACTATACCAACAAAAGCTATAGATAAAACTAACTACTTTTCAAGGGCTAGCAACAATATAGATGAATCTAGGATAAAATTCAACATCTTACAGAGCTACGACAAGAGCTATCTCAATTAGAATATGCAAAATCGATAATATGTAGATACGAAAAAATCCCACCAATACAAATAGGCAGCAGGCCAGAGAATGATACTGTAACACCCCGTATTCGAAACAGACCAAAAATATAGATTTCGAGAAGTTGCAGGTGCAACTTACGGTCACCATCCACGGACCGTAGGTCAGACCACGGCCCGTGCTGGTGGTCCGTGGTTCACCACTGCAACCCCTCCCCAGCCAAGCTCAGAAAATTGGCTAAGTCCCGACTCACGGATAGACCCACGGTCCGTAGATAAGACCACGGTCCGTGGTCTGTGTTTGTGGATCAAGAGTTCCCTTACCCAGCCTCTGACACAAACTATGGTCGACTAGCACGGACCGTCATTCGATCCACGGTCCGTAGGTATGGCCGTAGATTAGGGTCAGCAGCCAGTTAGCTGAAAATTATTGATGGGGCAACTTCAGATGGTCATAACTTTTAGCACAAAAGGAATTGTGTGTCCCATGACCTATGGTATGATAGATAATTGAATTATCTTTTCAACTCCACCGAGTTTGCTTAATTCCGACCTCCGAGTAAAAAGTTATGCTCGTTTTAGTGAAGC
>NW_006239334.1:159394-172937 GCF_000226075.1 Solanum tuberosum | reverse complement strand
TTGAGTTTGATATTTCTTTTGTATTAAACTCTCAGATTTGATATATTCAGCTATAGTATATGGGTATTCCCCATCTTTTCAGATTTATTTATCATTTAGCTTTCGCATCAGTTTATTATCTTTAGTATGCTCATGATCATGCCAGCAGGGTTAGCTTGGGATCACTTGTGGTCCTAGGTCCCGTGTCCGCGTCTTGGGGGTAGCTTTGGGCGTGACAGATACAAACAAAAAGTTAATACATTTGAGGAGAAAATTAGTGCACACAGTGGCTTCAGTAATAGATCACTAATATGAAACTATACCAACAAAACCGATTGCAACAATATAAACAAAACCTATAGATGCAACTATACAAACAAAACCAATACAAAGAGGAAACATGCTAGAGTATGATAGAAGCCGAAAGAGGTGTGCTCTATGTTGTTTGGTAACTTTGGTATATGACATTTTGGGCTTAATTTCTTCTCTTCTTGTATGTCTTTGTTCGTCATAGCTTCCCTCTTGTGAATACTACTACAAGTTATACAAATTATGATTGTCCTATCAAGTAAGACTAACTATTGGACAATGAAGAAACTAGAGAAAAATACTGAAGCAGAAGATACAGTGTTTTTATGTAAGTCCCTCATCCTTGTGCATGCTACTTTATACTCTACAGGAGAAGAAAAATGAGCTAGTAATTTGATCCAGATCTTTCAAGTTCAAAAATTGTTTAGAAAGGAAACCTTTTCAATCGTTTCGTTAATGGTAGTTATCTTTTCATTTAAAGTATTCTTATTGAAAAACAGAACCTATAAAAGTTGTTTCGTCGAAGAAGGCTTTTGTTCTCAAGAAGTAAATATATTCATTGGATGATTAGAGGACTTGTTCATGTGATCAAACAAATAATATTCAGCTATACCAATAGAAGGTATAGATAAACTAACTACATATCAGGGGCTAGCAATAATGTAGATGAATCCAGGATAAAATTCAAAGGCTGGTAAAGCATCGAGAAGAGCTATCTTAATTGGAAAATACAAAATTGATGATATGTAGATAATCAAAACCATAGAGAATAGGGGATGACGTGTATAAGGATTAGTTCAAGTAATTAGATCATTAACACTGAGCTATAAAAATAGATCCTATAGATAAAACTAACTACAAATCACGGATGGGCGACAATCGAGATTTATTTGGACTCGAATAGTAACTCAAACAAAAGCACCGAATGATAAAGATGAGTACTACCATGAGAAGTTGGAGTATTTTCAGCAACACTAGGTATCCCTCTTGTTTGTGCTATTTGTCCATGGCCACTATCAACGTTGTGGACCTGATAAATATTAACACATTAGTTAAAAATACATTTATATGATTAAATTTTATTAAAAATAATGTCTAAAACTTATACAATCAAGTTACCAATCCACTTGAGGTGTCATTGATATTTTCAGGCATGGATTCATTAGTGTTTGCGCAAAAATTATTGCATTTGGAGTAATTCTAATTGCGTATTATCCTGATTTTGTTTCATCATATTAATTTCTTCATTTTGTTTCGCCTTACATTCATTTATCTCATGTTCTAACCTTTGTAGAATTTCATTAGATGCATCCTCTTCATCAGTGTTCTCTAAGAAAGATCTACTACCCCATAGAGCAGAAGGAGTTGGACCAAGTCCTAAACTATGAACATACCCACTTCTTTCATTTCCTAAAACCTGGGAATACACATCATCTTTCTAAGCAACACGGTGAGGAGGATGGTCAGTAGATCCCTCACTATTGCTCATCTTCTCATTTATCATGTCCTGACCAAAGAAAATATATTAAATTCAATTTGGAATTCATTTGTTCGCTTTTTATATTTTACCCTTAATTTTTTCCAATGTAGAAACTAGAAGAAAGAAAAAATCTTACAATTGCTTTGGCCGAATCATCATCCAATGGTCTACCATCCACACGTTTTTTATGAGTTAATAAGAATATTTCTGCTCATGTATGCTCTATACCATTTGAAGTCTAATACAATAAAATTGATGTAATCTATGCTTGTCAAGAAGAGTTAAATAATTATAATTTTTTAATTTCAATAGGTTTACCTGCTCATTCATTAAGGTAGCAATACTTCTGGATCCTCCCATGTGAGGCATCTTTTGCTTGGTCCTATTATTTCTATTTGCTTGGGTACGTCTCTGTCATTGAAAGATTAAAACAATCTCTTATGATTTATAAATATAAAGTGAGCATAACAAAAATCTAAGCACTATGAAAATTATCAACTTGGAGAATGCTGTAAATATTTGTTGATACCTTAGCTTTGTCGAAAAGCCAATAAGAGACAAGACCACTCCATTGATCTCTCAGTATAGGACTCGGTCGATTTTTTAGCAAAGCATCTTTAGTCTTATACTTAGGAATATAGTAACCTTTTAACTGACACTTTCAATCTTTCCATTTCTTTTCTAGCAACTTTAACACAAAGGCTTCTCCGCATTGTGGGATAGAGAACTTCTTCTGAAAAAATAAAGCCTACACTTAGAAAATAACATCATGTATAATAGACCTTGCTCACCTCATAATAATGAATAAGTCATACCCTCACAAAATTAAGCAATTTCTTCTTTTCCTCATTGTCGAAATTTCTCCAATCATCTACATGTAGAGGAAGTAATTCTAGAGAGTTCTTGCAATAATTCCTAGAAAGCTAGAAAGCTTTCGATCCTCTTTTCCAATAGCCTGATTATGACTATTAAACAACACGCCAACTATTTTTTCTGGAGGAAGTTTCAAAATATCTTTTAGTAAAGTAGGTCCACACACCTTTCTTGCCTCCGAATTTCCTAGAAGCAAAAATATTTGAAGGACATCAAATAATAAAAACTTATATGGTTAAAAAATTGAGAGATGCTTCACAATATGTTAAATAATAGTATCACGACAAAAACAATGGAAAATAAAAATAATATAATTTAGTTGTTGCCTATCTGATGTATCCTTTTCAAATGATGTCTTACTCAAATGTTTACTCTGCTGCAATTCTGGAGTACCAGATGGTACAAATTTTGAAACTAGCCAGTAAGGCGAGAAAAATCTTGAAGTGAGAAAATCACCCCAGGCAATAGCAACTAGCCACTCATGGAGACAAAAAACTTGATACACTTATTGAAGAGAGTATTGCTAGTTGTGGTGTCACAACTCACATACACAAGTCCTTCATAAATAAAACCACCAAGGAGTGAAAGTTTCCAGTTTTACCTTGGATATATATTGGCTAATGACACTGTTTTTGTTAATGTTTTTCCTTCTTTATCTAGGTATATATACTCAGGATGGAAACACTATAACTTCAAGCCTAAGGATTTGATTGAAGATAATATGTTAAGAAAGAACTCTACTAATTTATCCATCTCTCATTAAGCTTGGGAAGCATATCAAGTTGTTGAGATTCAAGATATAGAGAAGATATTTGGCATAATAGATATTCAACTCATTCGTTGTTTGAAAAAGTTTTCTGAATATAATTAGACAAACATAATTGGAAGATATGGCTGAAGGAAGCTTTGTGACTCTTCAAATACATGGTTGTCATTTTCTTAGAGTTATCATTTATTATCTACAGTCAAGTTTTCAGCAAATATTAACATTTTTTAGTTTTTCACACTGGAATGTAGAGAGAATAGACCATAGTAACAAAAATTAAAGAACGGTTGAACAAGGATGGATCAACTATTTAATAACCAATATATGTAATAGCAACAATATGTGGATAAAAAAATCTCCAGTTCCATCAACAAAGTTTTTCCTAGCATGTAAAACTAATAAGAAATAGACAACTTAAAAAGTATTACCTGATTCATCAATGCCACAAATAAAACTCATTAGATTGATCATTGTGATCTTGGGTTTGGGAGTGATTCTTTCTATTCATCAACTGCTCAATATAAGGTTGAGCTTGATCGAAGTTTCGTTAATCTGTTAACTGCTCAACATATTGTCGCAGACCTTCATCAGTTTTTAGTTGAATGTCCAATCTATTGCGACCTCTAGTTTGCATACTTTCTTGTCTAAAATGAAAAAACTATGTAGATGCATTAAGTTGCACTAATAGCGGGATAACATGAAACATGCAATAAAAGAGAAAGCATCATCATCTTAAGCTTTGAAAAAACATACTAATGCACCAGAATCAAAAAATTTCAATTCATAAAAAACAACTTGGCACTTCACAATCCAAGGGATAAAAAAAGAAAATAAAAGAAAAGCACGCACATAAAGTTCACTCAAAACATTCACTAATCAACCAACACAAACATGAAAAATTTACATCTAAGTCAGATTCATCTGCTATAAAATGATTCATATTGAAAAATACTTTGGTCAAATTTATATAAAAAAATAACAAATACTTCAAGGTTCTTTATTAACATTTGCAAAAAAATGTATTTTGTAATAACCACCTATCATTCAGGATCACTTTCATTTTCGATATCGTTTTCTCCCTCAAGATTAGCTTCACCGTTATTTGAAGAAGCTTAAGTATGGACTTCCATATCAATTATTATTCCATCGACTCCACTCCTTACCCAATCATTATTCTCATAATCTGGAACATGGGAATTTTCTAAAATAGCCAAATTAGTGGAATCACTATTCATTGATGACTCGATTTGCATATTGTTTTCCTCTCCCATATAAAAAATGTCTCGAGGTTTAATTAACCTAGGGACAAACCATTCATGATAATGAGGATCTTGCACAAATATTACTTGTTGGGCATGTTCAGCAAAAATAAAGGGTTCATGACGGTCTCGATTTCAAGAATCAGGCAAGCGTGAAAAATTCACAACTATGAAATCCAAGTCATCTCCCATAATTCCACTACCTTTGGTTACATCGACCCAATCACTCTTAAATAAGACAACCTTAAATTCTTCATAGTAGTTTAACTCCACAATGTCATTCAATATACCATAATATGAGATATGTGAAGACTTTTGAGCATTGTCGCTTGAACTTGCGTAACTTTTGTTTTTTGAAACAACCATAACACCACTATTTTGTGTTTCTAGGTACTCTTAACTTTGTTTAGTTCGAAACCGATACCCATTATATACATCATAAGTATTAAATCTTTTCGCAATGTAACTCGGCCCTTTTGCAAGAGCTTTAATATTCTGTAAGATATCAAATATGACCTCCAATTCTTTTTCCTAACCAAATAGAAAGATACAACTATAAATTTTGATATAAGGTTGAGTGAAATAATTAAAGTAACAAAGAACATAGTCCTACTACTTACTTGCTTCTTGAACAACTCACTAAACGAATTGAAATGCATGTGATCTTTTGATTTCAGCAATATGTTCTCTGTTCATGTGACTCATATATATCAAATTTGTTATCAAATTAATTAATATACACGTAATCAACAATAGATATAACACTTACTTTTATAACTTTAAACCACCTCTTACTCACAATTGGAAAGCACATGTCGATGTGCTTGCAATAATGTTTTCTCATTCATTTCATATACATCTACTACACTGTATGACTCTCCAATAGTAGGAAAAATGCATTCGTTTTTACTAGTCTCATTTTGATTCTCATCATTGGATCTTCTTGAACAATAAGACATTGAATTGCCACCCTCCAAATACCGTGAGCAAAATGGTAAACATTCATTTGCTATGTATGCTTATGTTATTGAACCTTTTGGACATGCACGAATACGAGCATATGATTTTAAAGTACCCAAGTACCTATGGAATAAAGAAATGTTATTAGTTTTATATTATTATATTTAATAACTAAAGATATATCTAATGAAGAACCAGTGATAATCTTCATACCTCTCAATTGGGTACATCCAGCGATAATGTAATGGACCCGCAAGTTTAGCCTCAGTTGCCAAGTTAATAACAAAGTGTACAATAATAGTAAAGAATCCCAGGGGAAAGAATTTTTCCATAGTAGACAATATTTCTGGAATTTTTTCGTCAAGTAATTTTAACACTTTCAGTTTTAGAACTTTGCTAATAAAACACGAAAGAATGTGCATAGTTCAATTAAAATAGACTTAACTCATTTATATGTTGATCATCGCAAGGCAAGAGGAAGAAGTTCTTGCATTATAACATGGCAATCATGTGTTTTTAGTCAAGATATCTTTTTGTTGCGAATCCAACATGAGATATTAGAGGCATAGCCATGTGGAAACTTGGAATTTTGTAGTACTTCATAAAATATTTATTTTTCATTTCAAGACATAGTGAAATAAGTAAGAGGAAGATATACTCTCCCACTTGAATGTTGTCTTTTGACGTTTTACCAAGATCCAATAGTGTGTATAATATGTTATCACAAACTTTCTTTTCTATGTGCATTACATCAAGATTATGGCGCACCAAGTTATACTCCCAATAAAGAGGATAAAAAAATATGCTCCTCTTTTTGCATGTATTTTTTATTACCCAACTTACCTCTTCACTTGACTTGCCTAGAGTAAACTTTATACCTTTAAATTGATCCAACACTTGTGACCCAGATATTGTGCAAGGTGTAGGTCTTCTTTCCTTAGTTCCATCAAATAATTTTGCATCATTTCGATATTTGTGTCAAGACTTCAAGAAACGTTGGTGCCCCATAAAACAAAATTTCTTGCCATGTTTGAGCCTTTTAAATTGATTGTGTATGTTGCAAGAAGGGCATGCAAACCGACCAGAAGTGCTCCATCCAGAAAGAGTACCATATGCTGGAAAATCATTTATAGTCCACATGAGAGTTGCTCTCATTTGAAATGTCTCCTTTGTAGATGCATCGTATGTTTCTGCCCCAACAGTCCATAATTCATTTAACTCTTCTATTAATGGTTGCAAAAAGACATCAATATTATTTCCAGGTGATTTTGGTCAAGGAATAAGTAAGGACAGAATAAAGAACTCTTCTTTAATGCACATCCATGAAGGAATATTATGGCATTAAAATCACTGGCCAAGTACTATGAACTGTTCGCATTGTGCCAAATTGATTAAATCCATCATAAGCCAATCCCAAGCGAACATTGCGAGGATCTCCTGTAAATTCAGCATACTTACTATCAAAACATTTCCAAGCTTTGGAATATGGCGGATGTCGTGGAATCCCATCTTTGTTTCTCTCCTCATGATTCCATCACATTGCATTAGAAGTTTTTGAAGACATAAATAATCTTTCTAGTCTTGGTTTTAAAGTAAAATACTTGAGGACCTTGGCTGGAATTTTCTTTGCATTATTTTTCCATCTAGAACCTCCACAATTTTTGTTTTCATTGACATCCATATTGGCAAACTCTTTTCTGAAAAGCATACAGTCATTGGGAAAAGCATGAATCTCTTCATACTTTAAACCAAACCTTCAACTATCTTTTTGGTCTCATAGAAAGAAGGAGGTAACGTTTCCCCTTTTGGCAACACATCATTTAACAGTTTAAGCAAAGAATCAAAAGATTCATTTGACTATTTGTACATGTATTTTGTACGATATATATATATCAAAAAGGAAAATTTGCTAAACTTCTTACATCCAGGATATAATTCTTCATTTGCCTCCTTCATGAGTCGTTCAAATTTATCAGTCTCTGAATCTGTTGGATTTCCAGACGTAAGAGTATTATTTTTTAGTAGGTTTGGCTCCATCTCAAATGTTTCATTGACATCAATATCGATGAATTGTGTACAACCTCCAAGGGTGTCATGTATCATTCCTCTCATATCCTCACCTCTTAAAGTTGACTGGCTGCACTTAGTTACTTGAGTATTGTTTTATCTATTAAGAGACTCTCTGTGACAAACTCAAGTATCATATAATAGCAAAATGCTATTAACCACAAGATGATCATATGTTGTATCCCGATTTACTTGATGAAAAAGCACATATTCTGTATAGGGACATGCAGTTTTGTCTCCATCTTGTTTTTTAGAAAAGACATGATTTATAAAATCCTTGACTCCATCCAAGTATTCTTAACTAACTCTATTACAATAAATCCATTTTTATTTCTAAGATTGTTCATAAAGTTGAAGTTATTCTTTCTTTCAACAATTACTATAAGTACTAAAAAGACGTTAGTAAAAAGTGGTGGAATTAATCAATATGTAATTACATATCTCAAAATATAAGAATATATGGAATATCATCCCGATACAAGCTTAATGGATTGTTATACGATTCTAGAGGCTAAGGATTAGTTTACTGCTACTACATTTACTTATGAGTAGGCGATGCATGTTGAGAACTTCTCTATCGAATCTATTTACATGAGAATAAGATGGAATCTTTCCAAAGGTTCTATGGAGGAAACTTATCTATAAAAATCTTGGATGTCTTAACTGGCTTATATGTTATGGTTAGAAATAAGGTTAAGGCTTACATAAGACGACTCAAATGGGGTGCACAAACTGACCAGATTATGTGTTATGTAGCATGAACCTGAGAACGTTGAAGCACTGTGACGATTTAATAGTATCATTTAGTATCAGCTTTTATAAGATGTTTAAGGGTTTCCCAAATGTCTATGGGCTAGTCTCATTAGGTTAGCTTGGTTAGGCAAAATGCTAGAAGAAGTTCTAGTTAAGCTGAAATCTTAATTATATTACTAACAGAATGTGTCTACTATTTATTGTTATAAAGGAACCGTCAAGTTAAATCTTGCAAAGTAAAGATTATTTTAAGAAGGGTTGCTCAAGATATTAATGTTCGAGATGAAATTACAGAACCTACATGAGATTTTGTAGCTCCTACTTTTAGATTTAAGCATTTTATAGTTTAAGTATTTAGAGCTTCTGATTGTAATACACTTAGGGATTACATAGATGGCTGATGTGGGGCTACAAAATTACCAGACTGTGACCTGATTGCATGCTACTTAGCAAGAACCTGAGAATATCGAGCACCTTTTCTTTAAGTCCCAATTTACTTGTACAATTTGGTCTCGACTTCTATGATTCCTAAGGGTATACCAAATGTCTATGGACTAATCTGCTGAGGTTAGTTGTTCTATAAAAAAGGTTAGCAGCAGTTCCAGTTAAGTTGAAATATTAATTATATTACTAATAGATTGTATCTACCAACTATGGTTAGAAAGGAACCATACAAGTAAATCTTGAATAGTTTAGGATATTCTAAGAAAGGTTGTTCAAGATATTCATATACAAGGAGAAATTACAGAAACAACATATGATTTTGTAGCTCCTACTTACAGATTTAAGCTTTTGACTGTACCAGTATACAAATCTTCAAATTATAATACACTTAAGTCTTACGTAGGCAGCTGAAATGGAGTGTACAAACTGACCAGATTCTATGTTATGTAGAAGGAACCTGAGATTATTAAGTGCCTTTTCATTAATTGTTGATTTACTCCTATTGTTTGGTCTCAATTTAAATGATGCCTAAGGGTGTGTCAAATATCTATGGGTTGGTATGCTACGGTTAGCTGGGCTATACAAAATGATAAAGAATTTATAGTTAAGCTGACGTCTTCATTTTATTACAAGCAGATTCTATCTACTATTTATTGTTAGATAGGAAACATTTAGGTAAATCTTGCACATTTAAGAAAGTTCTAAGAAGTGTTACTGCAGATATTTATGTTTGAGGAATACTTAAACAAACTACATGTGATTTTGTAGCTCCTACTTACATATTTTAGCTTTTGACAGTTCAAGTATTCATAGCTTCTAATTGCATTACACCTATGGTTTATGTAGACGGATGAAATAAGGTGAACAAATTGATCAGATTGTGACGTGATTGTGTGTCATGCTATGTAGCAGCAATTTGACACAATTGAGCACCTTTTTTCTAAGTGTCGATTTAGTGCTATCTTTTGGTGTATAACAATCAGTCGGCAGATGGGAGTCAAACAGAGAACCTGCAAGAGCAAAGTTGCAGAGCATGGCTATATCATTTAGAATCTGTTGGTCTAGAAAATTTATCAGGCTGGAATAACACTCATTTGAAGCGGATGCTAGTGGATTACATGTTGCAGATGTCATATTATAACACCACTGTAAAGCTTGTTGAAAGCAGCAACAAGGTGGTTATCTTTGTCTTTTACCTTTTATTATGTGGTATCATTTATCATGTGTTTATAGTTAAATGGTCCTGTTCTTATAGTTTTTGAGTCACACAAGCTCCCCTTATTTGAGAATTTTCTTGGATCTAGCATATGACTATACTTAAGATCATGATTCTTTACTTTTTGGTGTACTCGTTATTTACAAAAGATTTTGGCCTTCTAATTTACAAAATGAAATTGTTTACCTAATCCAAACAAAACCATACCTAAGAATTTAACTTTCAGTGGTCATTTGTTGTTTAAGAGATACATCAGAACCATGTTTACAACACTCAAGGGAATAGGACGGGTAAAGAAATTGAACTATATTGTATTATTTTTCTTAGATGTGGAACTAATCATTTACTTTTGAATGTTTGGTGCGACTAGAAGGAAGTGATATATATGTAAGCCTCTTTAAATCTTTTCTAGAAGGGCATTTACTTCCTTATCAAACAGTAGAACAAGTGTGTATCTCTAAAATGTCTAAGGGTGTGTGTAATGTCTATGGACTGATCTATTGAGGTTAGTTGGGCTATACAAAATGCTAGAAACAGTTCTTATTAAGCTACAATCTTCATGATATTACAAGTAGAGACCGTATGTACCATTTATTGTTAGAAAGGAACAATCAAAGTATGAATATTCTAAGAATGGTTGCTTAACATATTCATGTTCGAGGAGAAATTATAGAAACTAAATATGATTTTGTAGCTCCTACTTACTTATTTGAGCGTTTGACAATTCAAGTTTTTAATTTTTCTTATTGCAATTCAAGTTACTCAAAATGGATAAGTATGTCAGTTTTATAAATAAATTCACACAATATACCATCTCTAAGCAATTTCATATCATGAAAATATCAGTAACTATAATGGAAGTTAACAACTCACAATGAAATTTCAGTTGATAGGCCCGCTTCACTAAGGTGGAAAATGATAAAGACAAGCTTCACTAAAGCGAGAAGCGTGAATCAAAGCACATACTTTTTCAAGTTTAAAAAATCTTTCAATTCATCAGATCTATTAAAGATACATATAAAAGAAAACAAAGCACTCAACAGAAAAATAATAAATTATGAAAATCAATTCTTAAAAAAACAAAGAAATGAAAATAGAGACAGAACATCAACAAGATATCGACAAAATAGTTCATAATAGAGAAAGAAGTGATACAAGTTCACTCCTCTTCTCGCTTTAAGCGACAAAATCATTCACTTTTAAGAACACTACTCAAGATTTAG
This sequence comes from Solanum tuberosum, assembly GCF_000226075.1. Classification (NCBI taxonomy): domain Eukaryota; kingdom Viridiplantae; phylum Streptophyta; class Magnoliopsida; order Solanales; family Solanaceae; genus Solanum; species Solanum tuberosum. The sequence goes on along the minus strand of NW_006239334.1, from coordinate 161,608 downwards.
CCCTAAATAGTAATAGCATATGGATAGAAGACTAGATAGACAAATCATGTACAATTTTCATGAAACAAGTTTGAACAATCAAGCAATATTCTAATTTTTTTAGCTAAAACTGAATCTGGTTCTATTTCTTCTACCTAATGAACTTTCTAATGAATTTGAACACTCAAAACATAATCTTACTTCAAAATATAATTTTCAATTATATTCACAAGAATGTAACACAAGTCATAAATTTCTTTCAGCTGCTCCATCAAGAAGAGAAGAAGAAAATAATAGAGAAAACTTACTGACATTAGGTTGAAAATAGTTGTAGTGTCTACTGTTGGCACTAGATATTTAAATTTTATATTTCTCATGTTGAATAAGCAGATGTACATGTAAATTACAGTAATGTTTCCTTCACTTAATCACTTATGTTTGTGAGAGATAATGTCTTAAGTTTGTATGCTTTCTGTCAATACAAACTTTGAAGTAACATTGGATAATTGATGAAACAAGAAAACAGGTGGACTCTCTTCTTGATAGTCTTGAGCATTTCCAAGACTTTCTTTCGAGAGAAAGGTTGAAGAGTCAGAATACATATAAAAAATACAGCTAAGAAATAGAGGGTGTGGTTTAAATAATGATATAGGAAATTATTTATCAATTCGACCATTATATTGAAAAGTTGTTAATGAAATTTTACATGGTGCACTCTACAAAGTGTTTATCATCATCACTTCTTACAAATCTCAGCTTGAAATAAGAGTTGTCTTCTCAACAAATGGAATGCTCCCAAATTTCTCATGCCAAATTACTGTTATCTTGAAAACTGCCATGCACAACTTAATTAATAACTTGGAATCTAACTTGGAAAATCATGATACTGCTGAAAATCATATGATGGTGATAATGAATCTTGTGTTGAGTTGCATGTACACGTTTTTGAGTTGTTAAAACAATACTATCAACGACTGAATATTGAAGTCTCATCAACTTGACATAATTTCTGGTTGTTCAACAATTCAACCTCAATAGGGAGATAAGAATAACTTTCCAGTTTCAATACTTACAAAAGTAATCTTAAAAATAGAACAAGCCTCCTTAAGTAACTATAAAAAATATTGATAATGTAGTATTCCTAATATTGTTGATTCAATTAATAACAATGATATTGATCATTTACAATTGACTAACATTTAAACAATCACGAGAGTTTAATACATTAACATTAACCTAAGAAATAAAGTAATCACCTCAATCAATTGCACATCATATAAGTAGCAGACAAATATCACACAACAGAAAACATAGTTGAAAATACTTTTAAAAAATTAAAAATTACCTAAAGTGTTTTAGTATTTAGGGAGCAGAATATTTTCCCAACAAAGATAGGAAAGTGAAGAATAAGAATGGATCTTGTAAAACCTACAAGAAAGTGTAAATTAAGAATAAAATATGGAAATCTTATGCATTTACAGGATTTAAAAATCATATTTTTGTTTAATAAATATAAAAAATGGAACCAAAAATTCAATTACAACAACAAGATCGTTGTAGTGATTATGTGATAAGGGGTCCTTTCTGCCTTGAATTGTTCTATAAATCATAGGATTAATTACTCCTATGGATGCGGCTGAAGAATCTCAAATTGAGATTCGTAGGAAACCGAAACTAAGATTAGTTATGAAGACGGAGATCGTGTTTTACCTTTAAAACTATGTTAAATGGCTTCAACAGATATTCTTCGTGATGACTATGATGAAACTTGGACACTCTTGGTGAAGTCTCAAGGTTATGCGCAGCAATAGAAAAATAGGGTTCCATTTAGTTTTTCAATATTTTTATTTATAATTGGAGGGAATAGTTAATTCAATAAGAAAATTTTGGAGGGAAAAAAATAAGGGATGAAAGTAGCATTTAATTAAGTTTTTTACTAGGACATTTATTTTATTGTCACTAAAAACATATATATTAGTGTCTATTGTTCATATGCAACTAATTGTTTTTCTTAAATAAGTAATTAGCGGCGAATGATTAATTGCTGCTAAATAATTATCGGTAAATTATGTAATATTGATAGAGGGGTTGTCTGTGTTCTTAAATAATGAGGCGTAGAGTAAGGTTTATGATCTAAATAGTAGTTAGACTCTACCTTATGAAGGAGATTCATAGTTAAAACGGTTAGCGAGTTGGATAACACTACAAGAAAACATGCTATTAGCTACGAATTTT
>NW_006239334.1:152730-159294 GCF_000226075.1 Solanum tuberosum | reverse complement strand
ACATTAGCTAGGGATTTTATCACTTTTGCTAGGATTTTTGTCTATAGCTAAACGCCTGTTTTCTTGTAGTGTAAGGCATACAGTGTAGCTAAGAGTTGAATTGTGATGCAGAATCAGCGAGGGTAGGTTCTGAGTGGTTGGCTGGGTTGGTAGTGGCTATAATCGAGAACTCCCCTACGAGAAAGAGTGGTTATGTTATGATCAAGAAACGAAGTAAAAGAGGGTGATGGACTAGGGTTTGTAGTCAAGTGTTAGTACGTTTTAAGGTTATACGCTAATCGTAAAGGCAGGAGGATAAAGGTTGAGGGGTGTACTTCCTTATTACAGGTTTTCTGCTAGTCGTTTTATTTATATTATGCGGTGGGCATCAGGTTGACCGATGATACCTACCAGTACGTGTGGTTTGTACTGATACTACTCGAGTATTTTTTGCAATTTCATCCATATTTTTTAACCTGATACCTTTGCAGATTATTTTTTCTTTCTCTGCTCCCCCAAAAGAAAAAGAGACTGAATTTGCAATGCCTTTTGGCATAGTCTGGTTGCACAGTCAGTGATCTTTTATCGGTGAAGACGAAGACAATCTCCAACAACTTCTACTCTTCTTTACCTGTGGTGGAAGCTGTGTCATTAGTTGATCTACTTATACCTTGTAATCTTAGAAGCTCTTGTACCTATTTACACTACATCTTTGGGGGTGTTAATTATTTGTAAATTTTTCCTTTGGGTTGTTTAAAACTCTTTATTATATAAAAACCTCTTGCAATTTCTTTTGTTTCCAGTTTCTTAATTTTTCGAATGTTTTTAATCATTTGGGAATCAAGGGTTACCTACTTAGGTGTTAGAACAGGTGTCAACACGGCTTGGTGAGTCGAGTCGTGACAAATCGTTATCAGAGCCTAGGTTACAGGTCTCCCAGTACAAGAGCAAATATGGAATAGACTCCTACAGATTTGTGTGTTGACGTCCAAATCAAATCTTCATGAAGCTATGAAGCATTCTAAGAACTTGTTTCATTTCATCTCTCCTTTCAGGCTAGTTGTCACTTGTGGTATGGTTAGAGTCCAATTGGTATCTCCATATTCCAATATGTATCTCAAAAAAGTGAACCAAAAGTCGTAGTCACGGCTGGAGGGACCCAAGATAGGTAAATTGGAACTGTGAATGTTCCAATTGGTATCTGGCCTTAGAGGCGGTATAAGTGCATGGACGATCTGCTTATAATCATCCATGGAGCGATTTAAGTTAAGGATTTTTGACTTGCATGTGTGATGTGGCTTGAATTTGTGATTATGTCCATGATGTTGTTGAATGACTGTTGGTATGTGAAGTGTGCTTGCCTGAATGCTACAATGTGATTCCTTAGAGAATTCTGAAGGTTTGATTAGAAATACTTATGAGGATGTATGCATGTGTTAGTTGAGCATGGACTTACCATTGATAAAGAGGGTAAAGGAAAAGAACAACTTGTGACTGTAAGGAAACTCTGGTTTCAGGCTAGTCGGGATTGGTCGGGGATCATGTAAGAAAAAGGGATATTATTGCATAATAGAGAAATTTGTTGTTATGAAAGGTTCCCTTGATATGTGTCTCAACTGATTATAGACCATGTGATTAATAGGAATATCTTGGAGAATGTGCCTACTCGTAGGGTTAGATTAGTGGAAAAGGATTATGATCTGTATATTGCTAGGTTGATCCAGGGTGGACAATGACTGTCTTATCTAAGAGGGTTGTCCTAAATGCTTAGTTATGGCCCTGGGATGCGATAAAAAACTCTAGGAATAGGGAGGAACCCCATGAATTTTTATCTTGGAAACTGGTTCCGTCGGAGCCGCTGAGGTGAGATTATTCCCTCCAAGGTGAGACCGCTAGAGCAGTATGTCCTCCTCCATAGTGGGACAAGGCGAGACAGAATCTTAGCTCTATCTCGCATGGTTTTCCCTTGTTTCGCCTATGGACCCCGAATCGTGCATAGACTAGTTTTCGCAACCTGAAACAGTACTCAACAATAGAACATAAGGTTATAAACACCTAAGTATAAATTAGGGCTATGAAAATAACGAAAAGTAACATCCATCTGCTTACAAAAACCGTAAGGAAAAACAAAAGAGAAATAGAAATATTGTTCATTACATGCTGAGAGGCACAAAACCAAATTAGGGATGGGAAGTGTCGCTATCGGACTCCAGGTCCTCTGGGGCTGTCTCGTCAGTCCGCGCCTCACTTAACCAGGGGAACTCCCGATAGTCCTCTGGCTAGAGCCTGAGAAGCTCCCTCTGGGGTGACGCAAGAGAAAATGACCTTAATCGTCTTCCACATCCGTCCTATTAGACGGTCCCTCCCTAGAATCTTCCTCCGCTCATATCGCAGCTGGCTGTGGAGCATCTCAACCTCGAGGGCAGTTGAGGCTTGAACTGGAGTCGAGGAACTAGCATAGGAGCTTCCCAATCTCCTCCAGATGGCCTCCAGGTCCTCCTCCACACGAGCACCTGATACTGTACTGGTAGGATCACGCGGCTGTCCCACTAAGTGCAACATTCATAAGCCATTACAACATCATAACTACATGCCTCACCAAACATATACAATATCAACATCATTTACGAACAACGTACAATTTCACATTTCTCAAGATACACAATTAGGTCAAGTCATTGGTCCTCTCATAGAACCCAAAACCAAACTGTTAGCATATCAGAACGTGGTACCCGATCCAATGTTTATGCCGGAACGTGGCAACCGATCCCATATTTATGCCAGAACGTGGCAACCGATCCAAGTTAGTGTGTCGGAACGCAACACCCGATCTATTCAACAAGTGATAATCACAATCACAAGTATATTCTCAAGATCATTCAATCAAGTCATGATTCATGACATTCATCATTCATCTATCTCATTTACCACTAGTGTGATCAATAATGCAACATTTGCATACATAGATGTATTATAATGAAGCAACAACAAACATACATCACACAACATGAAATCACAATCATCACTTACTTCGAAACAAACTTGAATTCCCTAAGAAACTTGATTCTTCGCTTTCCGGATTCGTTCTAATTGTTCTTAGTCAACAAACAATTAATTTAACACGGGAATCAATAAACAATTACTAATCACCTAAATTACTAACAATTCTATCAACCCTAGATCAAACCCAAGATCCCAATACCCAAATTAGGGCTTTTCCCTCCATGATTTCCAGATCATAACCCTCTCCATCAATAATTACCCGCTAGATTACATTCTACGAATCGATAAATGGATTTGGGAGTTAAAATCTTACTTTTAGCTTCAAGAATGGTGGAAAATAGTCAAGAAAACCCCTGGGTTCGTTCCTTAGCTCTCAAATTTGAAATTTGCAGAATAAAGACGTTTTTGGGTTTATTTTCGATTCTAAGTCGCCTCTGTCCCGCTATGGCGGCACTCACCCCACTACGGCGGCCCCGCTCTGGTAGGAAAAATCCCAGCTCAGCGGCTTGCATGGAACTAGTGAGTAGAATTAATAATTCCAAGAACTCATTTCACAACACACCTTCAACCAATGATGCCTAGAAACTACCCGTTCATGCTGAGATCAATTTCGGGAGTTCTACACACCCAAATTCAATTTTGTAAAGTCGTACAGGTTCCTTAACGTCTTATCTATCTACGAATGTGATAATATTCATTATCAGATCACCCAGTTGCTACCAGATTTCCCTAGACTTTCATGACTCCAATTCGTCCAAATCTGAACTAGGTTGGGAAATTCCAAGTTACTACGAAAAGGTTTTTCAGCCCAAAATTTTTCCCCTTTGGATATTCTATAACGAGGGGAACCGGTCATTACAATATATATTAATTTACCCCTCACTCATCCCCGAGTGATAAACTTAGGAAAAATAAGCTAAAGGAGGAATGTAGTAGTACCTGAATCGACGAACAATTAGGGATACTTGTCTCATATGTCTTTCTTGGTTTCCCAAGTAGCTTCCTCAACTGTACGATGCTTCCATTGAACTTTCATGGACTTAATCTCCTTGGTCCTCACCTTCAAAACATCACAATCAAGAATTGCAATCGGTTCCTGCTCATATTAAAGGTCTTTGTATAACACAACTGTGTCCCATTTAATAATATAATCCCCGTCACCAAGATTTATCTTCAAGATGGACACATGAAATACCGGATGAACTCCCGATAGGTTAGGAGGTAAGGCCAATCTATAAGCCACTGGCCCTACACATTGAAGAACCTCAAAGGGATCAATGTATCGTGGACTTACCTTTCCCTTCTTGCCAAACCTCATCACCCCTTTCATTGGTGATACCTTAAGAAGAACATTCTCACAAGTCTGAAATGCCATGTCTCTCACCTTGTGGTTTGCATACTTTTTTTGTCTACTCTGGGCTGCTAAAATTTTAGTTTGAATACTCCTCACCTTCTCTTGAGCATCCTTCACTAAATTTACCCCTAAAGTTACACATCTCCAACCTTGAACCATCATATGGGTGATCTACATCCCCTCATATAGAGTGCTTCACACGGTGCCATATCAATGCTGGAGTGATAACTATTATTATAGGAGAACTCACACAAAGGTAAGAAGTTATCCCAGTGCCCTCCAAAATCAATCACACATGTCCTCAACATGTCTTCTAACACTTGAATAGTCCTCTCGGACTGCCCATCCATCTGTGGATGGAAAGCGGTACTAAATGTGAGTTGTGTGCCAAATTCATCATGTAATTTCCTCCAGAACATGAAAGTAAACTGTGTACCATGATCTGAGATGATAGAAAGGGGAACCCCATGCAATCTCACTATCTCTTTCACATACACCTTAGCCAATTATTTAGCATTATAATATATTCTTACCGGAATAAAATGGGCTGACTTAGTCAATCTATAAACCACTACCTAAATAGAATCAAACATTCCCAATGACTTGAGAAGACCCACCACAAAATCCATGGCTATCCTTTCCCACTTCCATTCCAAAATTGGCATTCTTTGAAGAAAACTTGCAGGCTTTTGATGTTCATACTTTACTTGTTGGCAATTTTGATACTTAGCAATAAACTCTACTATATCCATCTTCATTCTTGGCCACAAATAAATTCGCTTCAAGTCTCGGTACATATTGGTCACATCAGGATGAATGGAATATCGTGAACCATGGGATTCTATCAATAATTTCTAATTCAAGTCATCAACTCGAGGAACATAAATTCTTCTTTCAAAATTGGGCATGCCTTCCGCATCAAGATTGGTCTCCTGTGCCTTACCAATCACAGTCTTCTTCTTAAGTTCATTCAAATTTTTATCCTCAAATTGTTTGGCCTTGATCTCCTCAATTAACGTAGCCCTAACCTCAATGCTAGATAACACCCCACTTTCCTCTTAGATGCCCAATTGCATGAACTTCGACTCCAAGGTCTGAATTTCCTTAGCCAAGGGTCGCCTAGTTACACTCAAGCAAGCTAAACTACCCATACTCACCGCTTTTCGACTCAAAGCGTCTGCCACTACATTAGCCTTACCCGGATGGTATTGAATGGTGACATGACAATCCTTGAGTAGCTCCATCCACCTTTGTTGTCTCAAATTCAGATCCTTTTGAGTGACCACATGCTACAAACTACGAAGATCAGTAAATACCTTACACTTGACACCGTAGAGGTAATGTCGCCAAATCTTAATAGCAAATACTACCGCTGCCAACTTCAAATCATGCGTCCAATAATTCCTCTCACGCAACTTCAGTTGTCGTGATGCATAAGCTATAACATTCTTATCCTACATTAACACAGCACCCAAACCAGAATGTGAAGCATCAGAATAAACTATAAAATCCTTACCTTCCACCGGTAGTGCTAGGATAGGTGTTGTGGTCAAGAGAGTCTTGAGCTTTTGGAAGCTATCCTCACAATTTTTCATCCATTCAAAGGGTACCTCCTTTTTGGTCAAACTTGTCAATTGAGTGGCGATAGAAGAAAAGTTCTTCACAAATAGACGATAATAGCTAGTGAGCCCAAGAAAACTCCTAACTTTCATCACAGAGCTAGGCCGAACCGTATTCTTAACCACCTCAATGTTTTGGGGATCTACCATTACACCTTCTTTTGAAACTACATGCCTAAAAAATGCAACCAAAGTCAACTAAAATTCACACTTAGAAAATTTAGTATACAACCTTTGTTTCCCAAGAACACCCAGAACAGTACGAAGATGGTCGACATGCTCTTCCTCACTTTTCGAATAGACCAAATTATCATCAATAAAGACTATAACGAATGAATTAAGAAATGGCTTGAACACCCCCATTTCATTAAACTCATAAAAGATGCAGGCGCATTAGTTAACCCAAACGACATAACTAGAAACTCGTACTGCCCATAACGGGTTCTAAACAACGTCTTGGGCACATTCTCAGGCCTAATTTCCAACTGATGGTAACTAGACCTAAGATCAATCTTGGAGAAAAATCATGCACCTTGCAATTGGTCAAAAAGATAATTTATTCAAGGCAATGGGTACTCGTTTCGAATGGTGACCCTATTCAATTACCGA
>NW_006239334.1:151648-152697 GCF_000226075.1 Solanum tuberosum | reverse complement strand
GCACCTTGCAATTGGTCAAAAAGATCATCTATTCGAGGAAATGGGTACTTGTTTCGAATAGTGACCCTATTCAATTGCAAGTAATTTATACACATCCTCATACTACCATCATTTTTCTTAACAAACAAAACTAGAGCACCCCATGGGGAACCACTAGAAGGAATAAATCCTAAGAAGCTTATTGATTTGAGCCTTAAGCTCTCTTAATTTTGCCGGAGCCATGCAATTTGGAGGGATGGAAATGGGACGAGTACCAGGTTCTAAATCAATGTAGATGTATATATCTCGATGAGGAGGCATACCAGACAAATCATTAGGAAACACTTCTCTAAATTCTGACACCACGGGATTAGACTCAATAGATGGAGACTCAACCTCAACATCCCAAATATGAGCCAAATAAGCCAAACAACCCTGCCCTACTAGTTTTCTAGCCCGAATGGAGGATATGATCTTAGCATGCCTAGGCTTGTACACCCCTTCCCACTCTAACTTTTCCCTTCCCAAAATTTCTATAGTTTACAGACTTAGTATTACAATTAAGAACAACATAATAGGGGGACAACAAAGTCATGCCTAAGATTATATCAAAGTCAGTCATATCCAAAATCACCAAATCAACCCAAGTCTGATAACCCATAAACAAAATAGGACAAGCACGATAGACATGGGTGACTATGACAGACTCTCCAACTAGGGTAGAAACATGTATGGGGGTATCAAATATATCACAATTCATATCAAACTCTGAGGAAAATCGCATGGATACCTAAGACTAAATAGAACCCGGATCCAATAACACATTAGCCATCCAGTCACAGACAAGAGTGGTTGTCACGACCCAAGCCTAGGGCCTAGACGTGACCGGCGAATGGGGAACCCGAAGGAACCCCAAACAAGCCTCATAGCGTATCATTACACATCCTTGGTCGCGGAAGCAATTAAAATGACCATAAGCAATAAGTATAATCAAAGGGGGAAATCAGGACTAAGGGAGCAAAAAAAAAAAGAAGAAATGATACATAAATATCATAGATAAGTCAAACTCA
>NW_006239334.1:128078-150161 GCF_000226075.1 Solanum tuberosum | reverse complement strand
TTTAATTTTGATAGTTTGATCTCCTTCCAGTTCCTTGTGTGCTGAGAGATATGCCCCTTTAAAGTTGACCCTCAAAATCGCATTTTTTGCGATTTTCGAATTTTGATACGGTTGTTCTAAAATTCGGGTTAGACTCATTTCCCACTCAATTTGACCCCCTGAATAAGAATATGAAGTCGAATTTCCGAAATGATGCACGGATTTTGAGATATATGGAAATTACAATTTTAGGTGTTTCCGAAGCACATTTTCGAACATTTTTGGGGTCGTTTCAGTGGTACATGTGATCACTGCGTCAAATGCCTCTGCTTCATTCTTGCCTGGGAAGGCATAACACTGAGTCCCTATCATCGTGACGCGAAACTTCCCTACCTTGTTGTATTGTACCTCTGCCTGCATTACCAATTCCCCTACCTTTGCGGCCTCGCCGATTTCCTCCTTGCCCACCTTGTGGACGTCCTCGACCATTATTACCATTTCCCGCGGGTACCACTGCTCTAGTCTGCTACTGTGTGGAATCCATCATACGTGGGTGGGGACAATCTATCCTAAAATTCCCAGGTTCTCCACAATTATAGCAAGTACGATCAAAAGATTGTTTGCTGACCGTCAAAGGCGCGACTCCCTTGCCATCCTGAATCAAATTATGAGGTGGAGTTCTCGAGTATTTACCTGTAGAGGCGGGCATAGCGGATTGAATTGGCATGGCTGCAAGTGTTGTCCTCCCTAACCCTTTGGAGTAAGAACCTTGAGAGTTACCGAGTTTTTGGCCCTTTTAGCCAATGCCTTAGCCTGACCTTCTCGCCTCACCCCCTCCACTTTCTTCACAAAGTCTGTTACCTCATTAAAGCTCCTCCCTGTAGAGTTTATATGAACAGATAATACCTGCAACTCAGAATTTAGTCCCTTAATAAATAAACAGATCTTCTCTTTCTCACTAGTCACCAATTGACTAGCATGTCTAGACAACGCATGGAACTTGATCTCATAAGCAGCCACAGACATACCACCTTGCTCCAAGGCCATGAACTCATCCTTCTTGTGATATCTCAAAGTCCTAGGCACATATTTTTCTAAAAAATAGGGCATGAAATTGTGTCCAAGAAAGTGGAGGTAGTACTGAAGATCTGCATTCCACATAAGTTCTCTACTACTGCTTAGCCTCACCTTGAAGTTGAAAAGTCACAAACTCAACCCCATGTTGACGGACAATTCCCAACTTACCCAGCTTTTCATAATAATCTAGGATGAACTCATATGAATCTTCACTCTCGGAACCATGGAACATATGCGGTTTCAACTTAATGAACTTAGTCAACATTTCATGCTCATTACTAGTTAAAATAGCACCCAACAAAGGACGGAAGAAAGCATCATTACCTCCGGTTACACCCACCTTAGGGATAATGATAACAATAGGAGGATAGGCGGGAGTTTAAGTTGCTTGAACAGAAGGAAGCACTCCATGACCAACCAACTCTTTCAAGAATGACATTATCAGATGAGCTAACACTGGGTCTGTGGGAGGAATGCCTGTCGTCTCAGCCTGCACCTCTTCTTCTTGTCCTACATTCTCCTCATTCTCAACTTTGATATTCTCCTCTACCTCTTCATGATGCGCATGATGGGCCTCATTTCTGGGAGTATTTTCAACCGGCACTCCATCCCTAGTAGGTGCCACTCTTCCTCGGCCTCTACCCCTAGCTCTTCCTCTAACCCTGTCTCTACCGCGACCTCTCGTAACAGATTCTTTAGCTGGAGCATTAATGAGAGCTACGAGCCTGACACCGTTGAATTTAGTGTTAACCATCTGCGGACAGAAGAGTGATGGAGGTTAGATATCAATTCGAATCGGTAGACACCAATTGGAATCAAGTTATAGCACGAAAGGAGACAAGAGAAACATAGAGATTTCCTAAATTCCTATAGCCTTTCGAAGAAAACTACAGACGTCTCTGTACCGTTTTGCAAGAATCTACTAGACTTGTTTTGGTACATCGAGATCAATGTACCTAGGCTCTGATACCAACTTTGTCATTACCTAGACCATCGTGATTGGCACCCACACTGACACTCCGGTGGGAGAACCAGTAATACTAATTAGCTAACCAACTTAATCAAAATTCTAAGGCATTAAAGTTACTGAATCAAGTTAAATGGTAAGGAAAGAAATAGGGAGTTTCCATAAACTCCAAAACAATAGTCTAATCAACTAAACAATTGTGGATAATAAGCCTAGAACGTGAAATTCAATGTACCCAAACATCTAATGTTCAACCATAGGTATAAGAAAAAAAGGGTGCAACTCCATACTAACATGCTAATAACTAACTAGAAAGTCTAAGTCCAAAATGCTGACATAAACGAAAGGAGAACTCATGGCAGCCTAGAAAACTGGCTCACCGTTAAATTCAAAAGCGATCACTGATCTTCTATGCAAGGTCTGTCAATACCCACCCGAAGATGCCCTATACTCAACAAAGAAAGAGCAAGTGCAGTATCAGTATACAACCATAGTGTACTGATAGGATCACGCGGCCATCCCACTAAGTGCAAAATACATAAGCCTTTACAACACCATAACCACATGCATACACCGAACATACACAATATCAACATCAGTTGCGAACAACGTACATTTTCACATTTCTCAAGATACACAATTAGGTCAAGTCATTGGTCCTCTCATAAAACCCAAATCCAAACTGTTAGCATATCGAAACATGGTACCCAATCAAATGTTTATGCCGAAACGTGGGAACCAATCCCATATTTATGTCGGAACTGGGCAACCGATCCAAGTTAGAGTGTCGGAGCGCAACACCCGATCCATTCAACAAACAATAATCACATTTTATTCTCAAGATCATACAATCAAATCATGATTCATGGCATTCATCATTCATCTATCTCATTTACAACTAGTGTGATCAATAATGCAACATTCGTATAGATACACGTATTATAATGAAGCAAGAACAAATATACATCACACAACATGAAATCACAACCATCACCTTTCTCGAAACAATCTTAAATTCCCTAAGAAACTTGATTTTCCCTTTCTGGATTCGTTCAGCTTGTTCTTGGTCTACATACAATTAATTTTATGTGATAATCAATAAACAATAATTAATCACCCAAATTACTAACAATTCTATCAAACCTAGATCAAACGCAAGATCCCAATGCCCAAATTACGGTATTTCCCACCATGATTTACAGATCAACTCCCTCCCCCATCGATAATTAGCCGCTAGATTATGTTCTACGCATCGCAAATATGGAGGCACCAAAATTGGAGCTTAAGGCTCTACCACCGCATTTGAGGTATGTATTCTTGGGTAGAGATAATACTTTGCCGTCATCATTGCGGCAGATTTAAATGCGAGACAAGTAGAGTGCTTAGTGACTGTTTGAAAGAGGTTCAAGTGAGCTTAGTTGGGTGGACTATTACGGATATTATTGGGATTCCTCCCGATATTTGTTCCCACAAAATCCAACTCATGCCAGATCAAAAACCTAGTATTGAGCAACAAAGAACATTAAACCCGCCTATGCAAGAGGTAGTTAAAAAGGAGATCATCAAGTGGTTTGATGCTGGAGTTATCTATCCCATTGCAGAGAGTAGTTGGGCATGTCCTGTTCTATGTGAGCCCAAGAAAGGCGGGATTACTGTGGTTCCTAATGAGAGAAACGAGCTTGTTCTGATGCGGCCTGTAACTAGATGGAGAGTCTTCATGGTCTACCAGAAGCTAAATGCTTGGACAGAAAATGACCATTTCCCTATGCCATTAATGGATCAGATGTTGGATAGACTTGCTGGTAAGGGTTGGTATTGTTTTCTTGATGGTTATTCGGGCTACAACCAGATTTCTATAGCTTCGGAGGACCAAGAGAAGACCACCTTCACTTGCCCTTATGGGACTTTCGCCTTCAAACGGATGCCCTTTGGGTTGTGCAATGCTCCAGCAATCTTCCAGCGTTCTATGATGTCAATATTTTCTGATATGGTAGAGGATACTGTTGAAGGGTTCATGGATAATTTCTCTGTGGTAGGTGACTCTTTTGATCGATGTCTGGATCATCTGGCTGAGGTGCTTAAAAGGTGTGAAGACTACAATCTGGTGCTAAATTGGGAGAAGTGCCACTTTATGCTGAAAGAAGGGATAGTTCTGGGCATCGGATTTCTGAGAAGGGCATTGAGGTAGATCAAGCGAAAGTTGAGGTGGTAGAAAAACTTCCTCCACCTATCTCTGTAAAAGGTGTTAGGAGTGTTCTTGGGCATGCCGATTTTTATAGGAGGTTGATCAAAGATTTTTCCAAAAATGCACATCCTTTGTGCAAACTGCCCGAAAAGGAGTATAAGTTTGATTTTGATGATGCTTGTCTAAGAGCATTTGGAGAGTTAAAGGAGAAGCTGGTTACTGCACCTATCATTATTACACCAGATTAGGGACAACCATTTGAGGTAATGTGCGATGCGAGTGGAGTGGCACTTGGTGTAGTATTGGGACAGAGGCGGGAGAAAATTCTCCATCCTATTTACTATGCTAGCAAAGCTCTAAATGTGGCCCAGAAGAATTATACTGTGACTGAACAAGAGCTTCTTGCGGTAGTTTTCGCATTCGAAATTTTTTGATCCTACCTGCTTGGTACTAAGGTCATAGTGCATACTGACCATTCTGCGTTAAGGTATTTAATGGCAAAGAAGGATGCAAAACTAAGGTAGATTAGATGAGTATTGTTGCTGCAAGAATTTGATCTTGTGGTAAAAGATAGGAAGGGGACCGAAAATCAAGTTGCCGATCACTTTTCAGATTAGAGAAAGAGGTTATGCTTAAGCTTGGGGATAGGGCTAAAATTAATGATACTTTCCCATATGAACAAGTATTGGCTGCCTCTCATGATCTGATTCCTTGGTTAGCAGACTTTTCTAATTATTTGGCAAGAGATTTGGTGCCCCCAGACTTGTCTTTTCACCAAAGGAAAAAGTTAATGCATGATGTGAAGAAATTCTTTTGGGATGAGCCTTACTTGTGTCGTAGTTGTGCTGATGGGATTATTCGTCGTTGTGTGCCCGAGGTTGAGATATTGAGTGTAGTTGAAGCATGCCATTCATCGCCTGCTCGTGGATATCATAGTGGTATTCCGACTGCGCATAGTATTTTGCAGTGTGGGTACTACTTGCCTACCATCCACCAAAATGCTCATGATTTCGCAAAGTCTTGTGATCGTTGCAAAAGAGAAGGAGGGATTTCAAAGAGGCAAGAGCTTCCTATGAATCCTATATTGGTGATGGAGTTGTTTGATGTATGGGGCATTGATTTTATGGGTCCATTTGTGAGTTCACATGGGATGAAGTATATTCTTGTTGCGGTTGATTATGTATTGAATGGGTGGAAGCAGTTGCGCTCCCCAACAATGAAGGTAAAAGTGTCACCATATTTTTGAAAAAGAACATTTTCTCCAGATTTGGTACACCTAGGGCGATTATCAGTGATGGAGGTTTCCACTTTTGTAATAAGTTGTTCGAGGCGCTACTTGAGAAATATGGTGTCCGCCACAATGTAGCCATTCCTTACCATCCGCCGACTAGTGGGCAAGTTGAAGTGTCCAACAGAGAGATCAAACAGATTCTGGCAAAGACTATGAATGCTAATAGAACGGATTGGTCAAGGAAGCTTGATGATGCTCTATGGGCGTATCGCACTGCATACAAGACTCCCATAGGTATGTCTCTTTACCAACTTGTTTATGGGAAGTCCTGCCATTTACTGGTAAAGCTAAAGCATAATTCTTTGTGGGCGATGATGAAGCTAAATTTGGATTGGGGTGCCACATCTAATCAAAGAATGAATTACTTGAATATGCTTGATGAGTTTCGCTTAAAAGCTTATGAAAGTTCAGCCTTGTACAAAGAGAAGATGAAGATGTATCATGATCAAAGAATTGAAAAGCGAAAATTTGTGGTGGGTGATCTTGTGCTTCTATTCAACTCTAGGTTGCGCTTGTTTTCGGGGAAACTCAAATCCAAATGGACCGGGCCATTTTTGCTCACAAAAGTGCTTCTCCATGGAGCGGTTGAGCTTGAGAACAGTGAAGGAACAAGATTCATGGTTAACAGGCAAAGGATCAAGATCTATTTGGGAAGCACAAAAAGTGTGCAAGAAGTTGTTGAGGCCTATCATCTTGATGAAGTATGAGTAATCAAGAGGCATGCGTCGTGCTGCGACGTTAAATCAAGCGCTTCTTGGGAGGCAACCCAAGATGTAAAATATAGCCAACGATAGGTCTTTGTTGTCCTCTAGTAGTTTTCTTTGTTTAATTGCATCTCTGTATAAATTTAGATAGGTGTTTTAGTTTTGTAATAGTGTTGTCTAGAACTAGCATAGGGTCCGTGTCGAAATAGTGTCCAGAAAATAAAAAAAGAATGTGCAGGGGCAAAATAATAAAATTTGCAAAAAATGGTCTGGTGCAGAGGTCTATGGACCCCATCGACTGTCCGTGGTTCAATCCACAAACCGTAAATGGTGTCCGTAGATCCGAGGTATGTTCTGATATTTTCCAAGTTAGAATGTCATTTACGGTCCCAATCAATGGACCATAGCTAGATCCACGGACCGTAGACGAGGTCTCGTGGATCCAAACCCTAATTTTGTCTGACCCGACCCGGACCCCCCTTATCTAAAACTCCCCTAATTTGAAATCATTTTTACTTCCCTCCATTCACTCTCCAACTGTTTCAAACACTTAACCTCCCCAAAAATCACTCCATAACTCCTCCATAAAATCATCTCATCCATTCCACCATAACCTCCACGATTCCTTTCCATTCTGAATACTAATCATTCCATATTCCACAATAATCATTCCATCACACACTCACCCCATTCCCGTTGTTGTAAGGTAATAGACTTTCTCCTCACTTTGAATTTTGATTCATTAAATAGAATATAGAAAGTCAGGGATTGGGTCTTGACCTTGGGTAATTGTTAGATGAAATTGCATGCTAAAATTGGAAGTTACAATACCTTGGAATGATGAATAGTGATTGTGTTGCCTTGTAGTTTGTGATTATAAGTCTAAATGTAAGTTTCGACTTAGGGTTCCACAGTTTGTTTTAAATACTTGTTAAAATGATTCATCAGAATCCTGAGAATGACAAACTAGCATGATTAAGTGTTGAAATGCATGATTAGACTAGGACCCTGTTGAAAATGGTCAAACATGTGAGATTGAAAGTAAAGTTTGTCCAAAACCTGGGACAGATCCCATCCACGAGTCCCCGTTCACGGACCGTAGACAAGGTCCATGGATGGAAGCACTTGAAAAGTTCAACAAGTGTGAAACCACTTATGTGGACTACAGTCCGTAGATCAATCTACGCACCGTTCTATACAGTTGTGGTTTCCCTCTGCGACCAATATTGTTGGTCCCCTGATCCACGAAAGGGATCCACGGACCGTAGATCTCCACCGTTGAGAGCACTGTAGTCACTGTCTGAATTTTTTGTTAGTCTTTGTTGGTGTTCGTTTTTAGTTCTAAAATTATTTCTAATGTGTTGTTTGTTAGTCTTGATACTAATAACTCTTCCACAGGTTCGATGGCACCTAAGAAGCTAGTCACCTACACAAAAATAGGCAAGTCAAAATCTGTCGCCCCCAGCTTCAGGTTAATTGACGAAGATAATGATGTGGAGACGAATCTGGCATACGTTCCTCCAAACACAAGGACCTCTCCCACCACACCCCGAGTCACCAGAGGCACCTTCAGAAGGTGATTCCCGATGTAGTCATTGTCTCTTAGTCTGATGAGGAGCACACACTGATCGGGTCACCAACTGGGGATACTTCCAGTTCAGAGATTGGATCTACATCCGGTTCTGAGTCTAGCCATGCTTCAGGGTCCGAGTCGGCCCATACTTCAGGGTTTGAATCTGCTCAGGCTTCAGGGTCTATTACTAAATCAGCCACAAGTTCTGGCGATAATGAACATGCAGCCTCGTCTGATGAGTCCACTAGCTCAGAATTAGTACCAGTACCACGGAATGATGAGCCTACTCCAGTGACCGGCGAGCCAAATAGATGGTGTGTTGAGGGCCAATGGCAAATTTATCGGGATGCTAAGATGAAGAATGACAAAGAGAAGATGGCCCAACTTATTACAAAGTATAGCAGAGTCCTCACGGGGAGCTTGCACACTGTCCCCGACATCCACCAACTTTTTAAGCTTCACAAGTGTGACTGGATGTCTCGAGACCTTGGGACCTATAGCGAGAAGATTGTGCGGGAGTTCTATACCTCCTATGCTGCCACTCTCCGAGGTTCGATTGACAAGAGGGCCTAGCCCACAGCCCAGGACCCTATCACTTCTACTATGGTCCGAGGTTTTCAAGTAGACATCTCATATACCACCATCAGTCGATTCCTCTATGGCCCTGGTCCTGATCACACTTGTTCCCTCAACACAGCCGAATTTGATTACAGATGGGATGTTGTGAGGAGTGGAGCCTTCACACGTAATGCTGAGCAGAGGGAGGCTGTCTTACTATGGTTGACTAGGCACATTGCTGCAGATGGAGAGTATGGGGAGTGGGTTAGTTCACCATGTTTGGGTATTCGGAAGGCTACCTTGACTTTGGTGGCCAAGTTTTTTGGTTGCTGGTGCAGAACAGGGTCACGCCTACAAAAGGTGACAACCAACTCACATGGGACAGAGTCGTCATGGTTGCAGCATTAGTAGCAGGATTGGAGATCAACTTTGCCCGCATGCTGCTGGCAGAGATTCACGAAAGGGCGTTCAAGACCTCCACTACTTACTACTTTCCATGTTTGATTTTCCAATTGTGCAGGGACTCTGGCGTGCCGCTCTGGCATTGTGGTAGGTTGATCCACCCTACGGGGACCTTAGATATTGACCTGATCCGGGATGAGGCAAATGTGCATGTTCCTTGTAGAGGGACACGGATCAATGTGCCATTAGGTACTGATTTAGTAGATGCATGGTGATGAACCTATCCCTCCAGCCCACACTGATGATGCCCCCGCCTCCTATTCTCAGGCCGCTAGTCAGGCCCCCAGCTCATCTAGAGCCACCCCGCTTTTGGGAACCAATGTTATACCACTGGTCCGAGTCCAGAAGTTAGAGGCCCAATGGCCACCTTGCTGCACCATATTAAGCGCTCGATGCGGAAGTTGATTGCTGAGTCCGAAGAGCGAGTAGAATCAAGGATGGAGGCAAAAATGGACCCAAAGGTCCAAGCAGTTCATAACTGGCTCGATGCCTTCGAGTTGAGAGTTCTAGAGAGGCCAGCTCCTACTACTAATATATCCTCTTTCCGGACCGAGCTATCTAGTCTCCGGGCCAATGTTGACACCATCCTATCTACACCAGTTGTTGAGCCACAGGCTGCACCCTCTGCGTTAGCCGATGATACAGTCCTGGGTGCACTATTCAGTGGATATGATGTGGATGCGCAACCCGAGCCTGCACGTGCCCGTGGTAAGAGGCACCAATCTATTCACAAAACTGAGCTCACAAAGGAGGAAAAGGCTAGCAAAAGGCAGCGCAAGCAGGAGAAGAAGGCACGAAAAGCCTCCATAATAGATGAGCAGCTGAGGAAGCTGAGGGCTTATGAGATGGTTGTTGTGGCATCGAGTTCAATGCTCGTGCCTGAGGTTCTGCCTACTGTGACGATTGATGTGAGCACCACTGATGGTGCAGTTAGAGTCGCAAATATCACTACTGATGGTGTTGTCCTTGTTGATGCGGGAGCTACTGAGGGTGACCCGAGTGTTAATTTATCGGGCAACCCACCCACTTGTTGATGGTTCATTGGCGCTATGTGCCTCAGGTTTGCTTCACCCAAATCCTTTACTATTTACTAATTTTCTGTGCATTAGGGACAATTGCACCAATTTTGTTTTGGGTGGGGTAAATGGATTGTGAGTGATAGGGTGAAATCTGAGTAACCCAACTTATAATCCTCTCTTGGGGCTTTCTTGCCTGTATTCTTTTCCCCTAAGAGACCGTTTGATTTATGTTGAACCGACATGTGTTAGGATCGTATGTGTAGAAACATGAAAATGAATGAAGCATCATGGCTTATGAAAATGATACCCGTCCAAATTTTGTGTGCTAGAATTTGTAGGCTAAGATAAGTTAAATGTGTTGACTTTGAGTATGATATGATAATGAATCAACTTGATGGCATGATTGAAGCTAAAACTTGAACTGGGTAATCTGTTAATCTGATAATGAAACTATGTGCCAAGAGTATGTGGGAATAGTTGATTGTTCAAACAGTTTTTATGCCAATCTAGAATTTACCCGGCTAGTTCTGCTAAGACAATCAACTCTAGAGGCTAGGAAGTGATCGTAGGCCCTTGTTCTGATAAGTCCGCAAATTGCATAAAAGAAGAATCCTACCAAATGAAATAAATGCTTCCTTTGATCCAAATGCTTTGAGCCTAAATTAAACCATTTCTTTCTAAACCCCTAACTCACCTTCCCATAATCTACTATGTTGGCCCCAGTCCCTCCTTGGACATGTGCACCTCAACGTACGCCAAAAGCCTAAGTTGAGGCTGGCTAATGTAAAAGGTAACCTCAATCTTGGCCCTGATCCGACTCGGGTATTGTGTACCTCAACCAATGGAAAACTCATAAGTTGAGGGTGGCTATGAAAGAGGAAACCGAAATAAAAATAGATATGAAAAGAGTTCGATGTTGAAAACGAGAAAAAGAAAAAGAGAGGAAAGGATGTGACTTGTTGAAATCTAAAGGAAAGAATAAAACACAAGAAAGAGATGAAAGTGAAAAATAAAGAGCTACAACGTCTAAAATCACATCCTTGGTTGAAGAAAATCAAGGGATAAAAGGTAAAAAGATAGGATGTCAAAAATAGGGCAAAAAGAGGTTGAAAGCCTATTGTAATATCAAGGAGGGCAGAAATTCACTAAGAAATACCCAATTGTACCACACCTGACTCTGAGCCTACGTTATAAGCCAAGAAAGTCCTATAATGATCCTAGAATCTAGTCTAGAGAGTCTAAGCAGTGAAAATAAGGGCAAGCCTATGGTATTGAGCATTAACTATACTTGAAGTTATTTTTGAGTGTGAGTGTTGAATGAATCCTTGTACTAAAATTCATATTTATTTTCTGAAAAAGGGATTTCGTTTGAAGTAAGGACACTTGTTACATTATCAGAAAGTTGGTACCTTGGTGATAGTGAAACAGTGTATGTTGTGTGTTGGTTGGTCGATCTTTGTCATACCTTGACCCGCATGAATTAGTTTGTCGAGTCTAAAAGAACAGACTTTGCACCAGAAAACAGAGTTGGGATAGAGAGCAATGTGATTGTGTGGGCTTGAAATTGCTTGTTTTTATACAAGAGTCGTTTAGAGTCTTAGTGCGTCGCTTGAGGACAAACAACGATTTTAAGTTGCGGGTGTTGATATACCGTGAGTTTAGGGTATTTTTAATACATTTCAGTTGAGAGTTGTGTGTGTCTAGGGCCTTTTTGTATTGGTTTTTATCTGTTTTTATCATGTTTTGCAGGAAAGATGTTTAGGCGTGGAAGTAAAAAGACAGCTGAAAGAAATGCAGAACAAGGCATCAACGGAGGTGATCTACGGACCATTGGTCCATTGATTCTCCGTAGATGGTGACCGTAGATCAGCAGGCAAGGCATGAAAATCAACTCAGGGAAATCTGACAAAGTGTGGAACCACGATGGCAATTGACGGTTCGTAGATTAATCTACGGACCGTACTGTTGATCCGTAGAATGATACTGCGAGGGTTCCAGTACCTGATGTTTGAGGATTCTAAGTGTAGAGCTACGGAGAGGGATTGACGGACCATAGATCGATCTACAGTCCGTACTGGAGTCCGTCATTTGCTTCAGAGAAGCTGGTTTTTGGGAAGCTGAAATATTTTCTAAGTCTTGGCTGACGGAAGGGACTCACGGACCATAGATTCATTGACGGTCCGTGAGTCAGTCTCATGGAATGAAGACGCATGCCTAAACAAACTTTCCTTGTTTTGTTTCCCTTTTAATTGAGGACTTGTTTTCTATAAATAGGGCATGTAAACCTCCTTTTTAGGGGTTAGACTTTATTACTTTTATTTTTAGTTCTTGACTTGGGAGATTAACTTGCAACTTTAGCAGTTCTCAATTTCCTAAGTTCATTTTGAAGATTTTGGTGTTGCAATTCAAGTTGAATTTCGGGGTTTATTATTCTTCTTACGTAAGTTCATAATTCTTTCATCTAAAATAATGAATTGTGTTCATATGATTATGGGTAACTAAACTCCACAACTAGGGTTGTGGGAACCATAAGCGATTAACAAAGTATGAATAGTAAATAAGCGATTCTTGAATAGTGTTGTTGCATGCATTGATAATTCTTTCAGTTAGAAGTCTTTTTAACGAGTGCACGCGTTAGAACTCGTCTTGTTGCTACTTGCCGAACTAAGGAGGTACTCAACAAGAAAAGAATTATCAAGATAGATTTAGTGTGATACTATATAATAGTCTATTGTCAATTGGTGCGAAATAATAACTAAGTCAAACATAGATGTGATGTCTAATATGAGGTAAAGGTAAGGGTTAGTAAGTTATAAACACGTAGCCGGACAAGGTGCTATCAACAATTTCTAAATCAAGTCATCAACTCGAGGAACAAAATTCTTCCTTAATTGAGCACGCCTTCCACATCAAGAGTAGTCTCTTGTGCCTTACCAATCACAGTCTTCTTCTTAAGTTCATTAAAAAATTTATCCTCAAATTGTTTGGCCTTGATCTCCTCAATTAACATAGCCCTAACCTCAATGCTAGATAACACCCCACCTTCCTCTGAGATGCCCAACTGCTTGAACTTAGACTCCAAGGTCTGAATTTCCTTAGCCAAGGGTCGCCTAGTTACACTCAAGCAAGCTAAACTACCCATACTTACCGCTTTTCGACTCAAAGTGTCTGCCACTACATTAGCCTTACCCGGATGGTATTGAATGGTGACATGATAATCCTTGAGTAGCTCCATCCACCTTTGTTGTCTCAAATTCAGATCCTTTTGAGTGACCACATCCTACAAATTACGAAGATCAGTAACTACCTCACACTTGACACCGTAGAGGTAATGTCGCCAAATCTAAAGAGCAAATACTACCGCTGCCAACTTCAAATCATGCGTCCAATAATTCCTCTCACGCAACTTCAATTGTCGTGATGCATAAGCTATAACATTCTTATCCTACATTAATACAGCACCCAAACCAGAATTTGAAGCATCAGAATAAACTATAAAATCCTTACCTTCCACCGGTAGTGCTAGGATAGGTGTTGTGGTCAAGAGAGTCTTGAGCTTTTGGAAGCTATCCTCACAATTTTCCGTCCATTCAAAGGGTACCTCCTTTTTGGTCAAACTTCTCAATTGAGTGGCGATAGAAGAAAAGTTCTTCACAAATAGACGATAATAGCTAGTGAGCCCAACAAAACTCCTAACTTCCATCACAGAGCTAGGCCGAACCGAATTCTTAACCACCTCAATCTTTTGGGGATCTACCATTACTCCTTCTTTTGAAACTACATGCCTCAAAAATGCAACCAAAGTCAACTAAAATTCACACTTAGAAAATTTAGCATACAACATTTGTTTCCCAAGAACACCCAGAACAGTACGAAGATGGTCGACATGTTTTTCCTCACTTTTCGAATAGACCAAATTATCATCAATAAAGACTATAACGAATGAATCAAGAAATGGCTTGAACACCCCATTCATTAAATTAATAAAAGATGCAGGCGCATTAGTCAACCCAAACGACATAACTAGAAACTCATACTGCCCATAACGAGTTCTAAACGCCGTCTTGGGCACATTCTCAGGATTAATTTTCAACTGATGGTAACTAGACCTTAGATCAATCTTGGAGAAAAATCATGCACCTTGCAATTGGTCAAAAAGATAATTTATTCGAGGCAATGGGTACTCGTTCCAAATGGTGACCCTATTCAATTACCGGTAATTTATACACATTTTCATACTACCATCATTTTTCTTAACAAACAAAACTGGAGCACCCCATGGGGAACCACTAGAAGGAATAAATCCTTTGTCATGAAGCTCTTGGATTTGAGCCTTAAGTTCTCTTAATTTTGCCGGAGCCATGCAATATGGAGGGATGGAAATAGGATGAGTACCAGGTTCTAAATCAATGTAGATGTTTATATCTCGATGAGGAGGCATACTAGACAAATCATTAGGAAACACTTCTCTAAATTCTGACACCACAGGATTAGACTCAACAGATGGAGACTCAACCTCAACATCCCAAATATGAGCCAAATAAGCCAAACAACCCTGCCCTACCAGTTTCCTAGCCCGAATGGAGGATACCTTAGCCTGCCTAGGCCTGTACACCCCTACCCACTCTAACTTTTCCCTTCCAAAAAGTTTCTATAGTTACAGACTTATTATTACAATTAAGCACAACATAATAGGGGGACAACAAAGTCATGCCTAAGATTATTTCAAAGTCATTCATATCCAAAATCACCAAATCAACCCAAGTCTGATAACCCATAAAAAAAGGTAAGGACAAGCACGATAGACATGGGTGACTATGACAGACTCTCCAACTGGGGTACAAACATGGATGGGGGCAAATATATCACAATTCATATCAAACTCTAAGGCAAATCGCATGGATACCTAAGAATAAATAGAACCCGGATCCAATAACACATTAGCCATCCGGTCACAGACAAGAGTGGTACATGTGATCACTGCGTCAAACGGCTCTGCTTCATTCTTGCCTGGAAAGGCCTAACACTGAGCCCTATCATCGTGACGGGAAACTTCCCTGCCTGGCTGCATTGTACCTCTGCCTGCATTACCAATTCCCCTACCTCTGCGGCCTCGCTGATTTTCTCCTTGCCCACCTTGTAGACGCCCTTGACCATTATAACCATTTCCCGCGGGTACCACTGCTCTAGTATGCTACTGTGCGGAATCCATCATACGTGGGTAGGGACAATCTATCCTAAAATGTCAAGGTTCTCCACAATTATAGCAAGTAGGATCAAAAGATTGTCTGCTGTCCGTCAAAGGCGCGACTCCCTTGCCATCCTGAATCAAATTATGAGGTCGAGTTCTCGAGTATTTACCTGTAGAGGCGGGCATAGCGGATTGAGTTGGCCTGGCTGCAAGTGTTGCCCTCCCTAACCTTTTGGAGTAAGAACCTTGAGAGTTACCGAGTTTTTGGCCCTTTTAGCCAATGCCTTAGCCTGACCTTCTCGCCTCACCCCTCCACTTTCTTCACAAAGTCTGTTACCTCATTAAAGCTCCTCCCTGCAGAGTTCATATGAACAGATAATACCTGCAACTCAGAATTTAGTCCCTTAATAAATAAATAGATCCTCTCTTCCTCCCTAGTCACCAATTGAGTAGCATGTCTAGACAACGCATGGAACTTGGTCTCGTAAGCAGCCACTGAGATACCACCTTGCTCCAAGGCCATGAACTCATCCTTCTTATGATATCTCAAAGTCCTAGGCACATATTTCTCAAAAAAATAGGGCATGAAATTGTGTCCAAGAAAGTGGAGGTAGTACTGAAGATCTGAATTCCACCTAAGCTCTCTACTACTGCTTAGCCTCACCTTGAAGTTCAAAAGTCACAAACTCAACCCTATGTTGATGGACAATTCCCAAGTTACGCAGCCTCTCATAATAATCTAGGATGAACTAAGATGAATCCTCACTCTCGGAACCATGGAACACAAACGGCTTCAACTTAATGAACTTAGTCAACATTTCATGCTCATTACTAGTCAAAACAGGACCCAACAAAGGACGGAAGAAAGCATCATTACCTCTAGTTCCACCCACCTTAGGGACATTGATAACAATAGGAGGATAGACGGGAGTTTAAGTTGCTTGAAAAGAAGGAAGAACTCCAGGACCAACCAACTCTTTCAAAAATGACATGATTAGATGAGCTAACACTGGGTCTGTGGGAGGAATGCATGTCGTCTCAGCCTGCACCTCTTCTTCTTGTCCTACATTCTTCTTATTCTCAACCTTGATATTCTCCTCTACCTCTTCATGATGCGCATGATGGGCCTCATTTCTGGGAGCATTTTCAACTGGCACTCCATCCCTAATAGGCGCCACTGTTCCTCAGCCTCTACCCCTAGCTCTTCCTCTAACTCTGTCTCTACCGCGACCACTCGCAACAGATTCTTTAGCTCAAGCATTGATGGGAGCTACGAGCCTGACGCCGTTGAATCTAGTGTTAACCATCTGCGGACAGAAAAATGAAGGAGGTTAGATACCAATTCGAATCAAGTTATAGAACGAAAGGAGACAAGAGAAAACATAGAGATTTCCTAAATTCCTATAGCCTCTCGAAGAAAACTACAGACGTCTCTGTACTGTTCCGCAAGACTCTACTAGACTTGTTTTGGTACATCGAGATCAACGAACCTAGGCTCTGATACCAACTTTGTCATTACCTAGACCATCGTGATTGGCACCCACACTAACACTCTGGTGGGAGAACCATTTATACTAATTAGCTAACCAACTTAATCAAAATACTAAGGCATTAAAGTTACAGAAGCAAGTTAAATGCTAAGGAAAGAAATAGGGAGTTTCCATAAACTCCAAAACAATAGTCTAATCAACTAAACAAATGTGGAAAATACGCCTAGAACGTGAAATTCAATGTACCCAAACATCTAAAGTTCAATCAGAAGTATAAAAAAAAAGGGTACAACCTCATACGAACATGCTAATAATAACTAGAAAGTCTAAGTCCGAAATGCTGACATAAACGAAAGGAGAACTCATGGCAGCCCAGAAAACTAGCTTACCCTTGAATTCGAAAGCGATCATTGATCTTCTATGCAAGGTCTGTCAATAGCCGCCCGAAGATTCCCTATACTCAACAAAGAAAGAGCAAGTGCAGTATCAGTACACAACCATAGTGTACTGGTAGGATCACGCGGCCATCCCATTAAGTGTAAAATACATAAGCCATTACAACATCATAACCACATGCATACACCGAACATATACAATATCAACATCATTTACGAACAACGTACAGTTTCACATTTCTCAAGATACACAATTAGGTCAAGTCATTGGTCTTCTCATAAAACCCAAACCCAAACTATTAGCATACCAAAACGTGGTACCCGATCAAATGTTTTTGATGGAACGTGGGAACCAATCCCATATTTATGCCGGAACGGGGCAACCGATCCAAGTTAGTATGTCAGAACGCAACACCAGATCCATTCAACAAGCAACAATCACATTATATTCTCAAGATCATACAATCAAATCATGATTCATGGCATTCATCATTCATCTATCTCATTTACAACTAGTGTGATCAATAATGCAACATTCGCATACATACACGTATTATAATGAAGCAAGAACAAATATACATCACACAACATGAAATCACAGCCATCACCTTCCTCGAAACAATCTTGAATTCCCTAAGAAACTTGATTATTCTCTTTCCGGATTCGTTCAGCTTGTTCTTGGTCTACATACAATTAATTTTACATGATAATTAATAAACAATAATTAATCACCCAAATTACTAACAATTCTATCAAACCTAGATCAAACCCAAGATCCCAATGCACAAATTAGGGCTTTTCCGACCATGATTTCCAGATATAATCCCTCCCTCATCGCTAATTACCCGCTAGATTATGTTCTATGCATCGCAAAATTGGCCAGACTGGTGGAATACTCTCAAGAAAACCTTTGGGTTCATTCCTTAGCTCTCAAGTTTGAATAGTGTAGAATAAAATGTTTTTGGGGGTTTATCTCTGACTTTAAGTCGCGTCTGTCCCGCTATGGCGGCACTCACCCAGCTACAGTGGCCCCACCCTGGCGGGAAAAATCCCACCTCAGCAGCTTGCACAGAACCAGTGAGTAAAATTAATAATTCCAAGACACCATTTCAAAACACACCTGCAACCAATGACGCTTAGAAACTACCCGTTCACACTAAGATCAATTTGGAGAGTTCTACTCACCTAAATTCAATTTCGTAAAGTCATACTGGTTCCTTAACATCTTAGCTATATACCCATGTGATAAAATTCATAATTAGATCACCCAATAGTTACCAATTTTCCCTAGACTTTAATGACTCCAATTTCGTCCAAATCTGGACTAGGTTGGAATATTCCAAGGTACTACGAAAAAATTTTCTGGCCCAATAATTTTCCTTATTGGCTTTTCTATAATGACTGGAACCGGTCATTACAGGTTTAGGATTTAGAGTTATCGGTTTTTTTTAACGACCCTTGAGAGGGTCAGGGGCTGATCAACACTCCCAGGCCTTATCATAGATCAAACAAAGCAAAAAACAAGGAGGGCGGCTTAAACCTTACCTCCAACCTATGGTGGTTCAAGAGTTGGTAGCCTACTAAGGTTCTCCAACTCTTCCCCATACTAGAATGAAAACCTATCATCTCATCACCTATATGAGAGGACTCCTCGTAATACAAAGATTCTAGGAAAAAACATAAATGAGGGAAACTCTCCCCTTACAATAAAAGAAGAGCTCTTCATAGAAGCTATGACTTAAAAAGAAATAGCCTAAGTGAAGATGACAGAGAGATCACAAAAAAAAAAGATGGCATGTTAGAGTTCATGCTCTTTCCGAGGTCCATCAGGAAGAGAAAAAATTCAAGGGCTTTCTTGATTCTCTTCATTTTCCTTCTTCTGAAGCTTGCCGTACCAGTCATGTCAAGTTAAAGATGTGCTGCTGCTTCCTTTGGGAGTTGCTGATTGTTGAAATAAACTTGAGGAGTAGTGACTTGGCGCCTGTGTTTGGAGAGTGCATCTGCTACATTGTTGGCTTCTCTAAGGGTGTGAATACATTTAAAGTGTGAGATGTGTGTGGTGAGCATTTGTAGTTTCTGCATTTGGGAAGTAATGTTCCATGAATGAGTTGATTTGGCCAGTAACCAGTCCACCAGCAGCTGAGAATCGACCTCCAAAATGAATTTGTGGTAGTTTAGATGAACACACCATGATATACCAAAGTTAGCACCTTCCACATCCTCTTGGTTGTTGGTGCCTTTCCCCAAAGGAGCTGAGTATGCAAAAAGTAACTTCCGATTTGAATCTCTGAGAATACCCCCTACCCCTATTTTCCTCAGATTGCTTAAAGCACCTCCATCCGTGTTGAGCTTAACCCACACGTCAGGAGGTTTAATCCACTGCACTAGAGTAACTTTGGTGTCGTGATAGCATTGCTCAATGAGGATACAAAGATTCTTCTAGCTAGATGGCCAAGAAATATAAGGAAACACTACATGCAGTAGTTTAATAATGTCCTTAGACACAACGAATTTGACCCTAGCAATGTTGGATTGCTTACCTCCATACTTTTTAGAACACCTATTTTTCCACAAGTTCCAACAAATAAAGATTGGAGTGGATTGTATAATAAGTTTATGTCCCTCCTTGTTGTAATTAGAGTTCCACCATCTCATAATTAAATATCTAAGGGGCAGGTGGTCAGTTTGGATACCCAAGGAAATAGCAAAGAATTTCCAAACCTTGTTGCCAAAAATTCCAGAATTGAAGGTTTGTTCGATGGTATCCAGACTTGGTGTATTGCAGCACTAGCACTCACTAGGTTCAACCGCAAATCTGGCCAGACTTTCGTTTGTGGGAAGCTTGCCCCTAACAGCCCTCCATAAAAGAAAAGAACATTTGAAAGAGATACTTTTATGCCAATTATAAGTGTTGAATTTGGTTTTTGATCTATACTCCCTAATGACATTCCATGCAGAAGTGCACGTGAAATCACCACTAGTATTGAGGCTCTAAGCAGGTTGATCAGGGAAGCCTGGTTGCAGCTGGAACTTAGTTGCCAGAATGTTGTGCACATGAGCTCGTGGAGCTTGTTGAATGATTTTCTCCAAGTTCCATTGCCCCTCTTCCATGAAGACTGAAATAGTGTCTGTATTGAACCTGTTGCTATTACTAGATTAGTGAGCAAGAGGACCAATACCAAGCCAATTATCCCACCAAAACGAACAAGAACCTGATTTGACTTTCCAGTGAATGTGAGTTTCCACAGTGTGCTTGTTTCTCATCATGTGTCTCCATGCTTGGGAGTCACCAATGTCCCATTTTTTGCTTACGGGGTTAGATCTTTGACAATATTTTTCCCTTAAGAAGTCACCCCATAGTGTTTGCTTAGACTTGAAGACCCATTATTGCTTGTATTGGAAGGATTGACATACATCGCTCATAAGTCTGAATCCAATACCCCCTTCATCATGAGGAAAGCTTAAATTTTTCCAAGAGGATCAATGATATTTTTTTTTGGTCATTTATCCACCACCAGAAGAAATTTGCAATAATACCTTGGATTTCCTTAATGGTAGTTGAAGGTGGGGAAATAGCTGACAGTAGATCAATTGGAAGTGATTGTAGAACATGTTTGATTAATGTTATTTTGCCTCCAAAGCTCAACATCTTAGATTGCCACCCTGTGATTTTGTTCACTACCTTGTTCATGATTTCTGAGACGTAAATAATTCTTGTGTCGACCAATAAACAAGGGGCAGCCAAGGTAAGTGATAAGGGCTTCTTTTTTATGGAAACCTATACATCATTTAATTCTGTCACAGGTATTGTTGAAAGCATTGGAAGGAAGTAAAAATTACTTTTGGCTTTATTGATAAGTTACCCAGAAATTCTCTCATAGTTAGCCAAAGTAATCATTATAAGCTTGAGAGATCGCTTCCTTCCAGAAGTGAAAATAATGATATCATCCGCAAAACTCAAATGGTTGTTCAGGGATCTGGAGAAAACTTGAGGGCCCCTGCTTTGCATATGAAAGCCATGATAAAGGGGGTTATGATGAAGTTTGTTCAGGGATCTGGAGAGAACCTTAGCACCTAAAATAAATAGGGCTGGGGATAAGGGATCTCCTTTCTTAAGGTCTCTTGTAAAGTGGAAAAGACCATACCTCTTGCCCTTTAGGTTAGGGTTTGGGGTTTATGTATTAGTGTTTTTTTTAGATTTATGATTTTAGGTTATGGGTTTTATCTATGTTTTTAGGGTTTAGGGGTTTGGGTTTTTTAGGTTGAGGTTTTTTAGGGTTTTAAAGGTTAAGGGTTTAGCATATACGATTTAGGGCTTTATAAGGTTTAGATCTTAGTGTTTTTTGGGTTAAGGGGTTTTTGGGTTTGTTAGGGTTTAAAAGGGTTAAGTATTTCTTAGGGTATTTTAGGGTTTACGATTTAGGGATTAGGGTTTTCTTATGTGTTTTTTAGGATTAGGGTTTATGGATTTTTAGGATTTAGGGTTTGGAGCTTAGGGTTTTGATATACCGTGAGTTTACGATATTTTTAATACATTTCACTTGAGAGTTGTGTGTCTTTAGGGCATTTTTTCATTGGTTTTTTATGTGTTTTTATCATGATTTGCAGAAAAGATGTTTAGGAGCGGAGGTAAAGAGACACCTGAAAGAAATGCAAAACAAGGCATATACGGAGGTGATCTAAGAACCGTAGGTCCATTGACACTCCATAGATGGTGACCGTAGATCAGCAGGCAAGGGATGAAAATCAGCTCAGGGAAATCTGACCAAGTGTGGAACCACGGTGGCCATTGACGGTTCGTAGATTGATCTACGGACCGTACTGTTGAACTGTAGAATGATACTGCAAGGGTTCCAATACCTAATGTTTGAAAATTCTAAATGTGGAGCTACGGAGAGGGATTGACGGACCGTAGATCGATCTACGGTCCGTTATGGAGTTTCTACGTTTTCTTCAGAGAAGCTGGTTTTTGCGAAACTGAAATATTTTCAAAGTCTTGGCTGACGGAAGGGACTCACGGACCGTCGATTCATTAACGGTCCGTGAGTCAGTCTCGTGGAATAAAGACGCGTGCCTGAACAAACTTTCCTTGTTTTGTTTGCCTTTTAATTTAGGTCTTGTTTTCTATAAAAAGGGCATGTAAACCTCCTTTTTGGCGGTTAGACTTTATTACTTTTATTTTAGTTCTTGAC